>NW_022605610.1:28184-35224 GCF_008692095.1 Etheostoma spectabile | reverse complement strand
CAGCCTCGGAGGACCGCAGACCTCAGATCTAAGAAGAAGGGAGGTGGCTGCTGATGATCACACACCGCGAGCGACAAATCTTCATCAATACACTCCACCACTCGATGTCATCAATCTCGTCTCTGCAAAGACAAAAGTTCTCGCCACGCTAAATAATAAAAATAATGCCCTTCACAGCGAGAGGGGGATCGGGTCTCCCAGTGATACCGGGGCGGGAGTAAGTTGGTCAGGAAGTCTAATCGCAAGGTTAGCCACGCGGCCCGACTCACAACAAAACAAGCCGCCAGAAAACCTGCCATCTGTCAGGCAGCCACCAGGAAAGCAAAACGGGGGGGGGAAAGGGGAAATGATAAGACAAATTATTCAACATATAGATGTGAAGAAGAAATGAGGTAAATATAACTACTGCCATACATTTTAATCTACGTTATTACATGCTATGCTGAGGACTGCCAGTAAGTACGCCAAGCATCCCTTAGGGGTACCGCGCGACCCCCATTGATGAGTCAGAGTAGAGCAGGAAGTCATTCTTTCAATGTTGTCACAGTTTTTTTAACCCTTTGGGTGTCGTTGTTTTTCCTCTTATCTCATAGTTTTAGTTGTTTTTTACAAAGTTTTGTTTTTTTAAATGAAAGATTTTGTTTTTTAATCAATTTTTGCTGCTTTTCAAAGTTTTTCACCCGTAGGTCATTTGTGTCAGCAGCAACTTACAAGAAAAAACCATAGTTTTTAATCAATCATACTTGAAATTTTAACATTTCCACAAAAAAACAAATCAAAAAAAACAGCATTAGAGACAGGCACATCCCGTCATCCTCGGGACAAGCCACCCCACCAGACGGGGAGGGACGCCACGCCCACCAGGACGGGGGAGGGAGGAAAAAAGGGGAAGGGGGGGGGGGATAAGGGAGCGGAAAACCACCTGGCGTCCCCGGGCTTGAAACGCGAACAAAGGCTAGGCTAAAATATCTATCAAACAAGCTATTCCGCCCCTACAGGAGACATTAACTCAGACTACAGAGACATTAGCTCAGACTACAGGAACGTTAGCTCGACTACAGGAGGGGACACGAGCGTCAGACTACTGGGGAGAAGTTGTCAGATAAAGAGAACATTAGCTCAGACAGCTAAGCAACGACTACAGTGAAACGAAATTCGCTAGACCACTACAGGAGGAAATTAACTCAGACTAGTAGACATTAGCTCAGAACTACAGGTGAGACATTAGCTCAGACTACAGGAGACATTGTAGCCTCAGACCTACAGGAGACATTAGCTCAGATACATGAGACTTAGCTCAGACTACAGGAGACATTAGCTCAGAAGCTTAAAGCTAAGCGACTACAGGCAACATAGATCAGTGCAGACAGGAAACAAGCTCCAGGACTCAGGAGACATTAGCTCAGACTAAGGAGACATTAGCGTTCCGACCGCCAAGCTAATGGACCTGACAGGGGGAAAGGGGGGGGGGAGAAACATTAGTCCAGCTACAAGGACATTAGCTCAGACGCTAAGGCATAACCAACTTCAGGGAAACATTAGCTCGGGACTAACAGGAGACGTGAGCTCAGGGGACTACCGGAGACGTTAGCTCAGCCCGTCTAGTATAACCAACTACAGGAAACCAGGAGTCAGATACAGGAGGACATAGCTCAGACTAGCAGGAGACATTACCTAGACTACAGGAGACATTGCTCAGACGCCTAAAGCTAACCGATACAGGAGACATTAGTCAGACTACAGGAGACATTAGCTCCGACTACAGGAGACATTAGTTTGTCTCAGACCGCTAAGCAGCTACCTGAACAGGAGACATTTAGCTCAGACTAACAGGGAGTTTAGCCTCAGACTCAGGAGGATTCAATTTAGCTCAGACGTAAGACTACCTGAAGCTACCAGGAGACCATTCAATCAGACTACAGCGCGACCTTAGCTCAGGAATAAGGAGACCATTAACTCAGACTACTGGCGACGTAGCTCAGACTCAGGAGACGTTTAGCTCAGACTAATGGCGACGTTTAGCTCAGACACAGGAGACGTTAGCCAGACCTACAGGAGACGTTTTTTAGCTCAGGATAAGGAGACGTTAGCTCAGACTTGGAGACATTAGCTCGGACCTACTGGAGACGTTAGATCAGACGACAGGAGGACATTTAGCTCAGCACGCTAAGCTAACGGGATAACAGGAAATCATTAGCTCCGACTACAGCGACATTACCTCAGGACTACAGGAGCTATTAGCCCTCAGGACCTAAAGGAGACATTAGCTCAGACTACCAGGAGACATTTAGCTCAGACTACAGGAGACATTAGCTCACACACAATGAGACATTACTCAGACTAAGGAGACATTAGCTCAGACCGCCTAGCTAACCGATACCGGACACATGAGCTAAGGGACGACAGGAAACATTAGCTCCGACTTACGGAGGACCGTTAGCTCAGACTAAAGGGAGACATTAGCTCAGACGCTAAGCTAAATGACACAGGAAACATAGCTCAGACTACAGGGACATTAGCTCAGACAGCCTAAGCTAACCAACTTAAGGGAGGGAATAAATTTAGGCTCAGATACAGGAGCCGTTAGCTCAGACTATCAGGAGACGTAGCTCAGGGACTAAGAGGAGCGTGAGCTCAACCGCTAAGCTAACCAACTACAGGAGGAAACATAGCTCAGGACTACAGAGAGACATAGCTCAGGACCTACAGGGACATTAGCTTCAGTACACGCCGCTAAGCTAACCGGACTTACAGGGACATTAGCTCAGACCATACAGGAGAATTAGTCAGACTAAGGCGACATTCGCTCAGACCGCTAAGCTACATGATACAGGAGAACATTAGCTCAGGACTACAGGGAGCTGTAGATCCCGACTACAGGAGAACAACCAATGTGTTTTTTTCCGGGCTCAGACAGCACGCTACCTGACTACAGGAGACAGTAGCTCAGACTAAGGAGACGTTATCGTTAGCTCAGACTCACGGAGAAATTAGCTCAGGACAGGGAAGTGTGTATGTTGTTGCGGTTTGAGTACGGCTCCGTATCACCCACAAAAACTGCTCCAGAGTTAGTGACAGCGTGCCGAGGACCCCTCTTCAAGAGGTCTCGGCTCGCTGTGTGGGTGCACACCAGAGTGTGAACGGCCGCGTTTTCTCACCTGCCACGCAACTGAACCGACAAAAGGAAACTCTAGTGCGCTTTCAACACGAAGTAAACGAGGAAGGTGTTGGAAGCGGTCCATACATCCCCCCATTTATTTCCATCCATGGCAGCTACGTGCTATATAAAAGGTTCAAATTGGCAATGAGATGGAAACAGAGCTCCCAGATTAGATGATACAGTTTTTGACATTTCAAAATGCAATGGGACACTCTCTTGGGTTACCCAATGATTCGTTTAACGAGGGGAAAATTATATCACACATGGAAACACTTGGGGACTCTTCCCCTTTTCCTCAATTAGTCACGGTTGTTGCCAAAAAAAACACAGATCCACAAGTGTTGGTATGAGCAGGGTTAGCTGCAGACTCTTTTTACTGTTTTGATTTCGGAGCTGGGGAAGAGGGGAAAAAAAGCGCCATGGTCTTGGAGAGGACTGGTAATAAATCTAACGGATCCAGTCCCATTAAATGAATTTCAAGGCCATGTTCAAATGTCTGTAACGCAAAATATAACCTCCACATGTGACCCTGTTCTTTTCATCTATGTTTGAGCTTTTTTGTTGACATATGCTGTATTTTATTCTATTAACCTTGTATTGTCGTCACTTTCGGGACCCTCCGTTTGAATACCCCCGACCATATTGGAGGTTTTTAACAAGCAATTCCTGAAATAAACGCTTACTTCATAAATTATTAACAACATGTATTCAAACAAATAAAAAAATTGAGTAACATCTTTGTATAATGCTCAGGGAATGCAAGATTGTCTCTACTAGGAACACTATTAAAAATGGAAGTGAGCGAGATTTGTTTTTTTTTGTCATAAACGGTTACAATCATGATTAAAAAATACACGTGGAAAAAGATCAATCACTTAAGTGGTCAAAATCAAGGTCATAGTCTGAATGGCAGTCAGGAGATATACATGGTTTATCACAGGAAAATAAGATAAGCCGTGATTGTCAGGGAGAAGAAAAGAACGAATATTTGTTCAATGTTTTCTTCTTGTTAAAAATTTGTGACCTGGGTCAAATTTGCCCCACATACCATCCAAGGGTGAATTGTAACCGTGTGCCGTTCTGGCCCAGGTCCCCCTAGTATACGAGATTTTCAATCTCAAGGGACATCATGGTGACAATACAGATAAAAAACATAGTACCTTGGGCACTTGGGATTGAGTCCGGCAGGACTTTCGGCGTCGTTCCAGCGCCGACCGGGTGCGGCCCAGTTTGAAGAAGCAGCCCGCCGGACCGGTTGTGTTGATGTTACAGGATGCAGTTTCGGGGGGTCGCACGGCAGGGCGCGGGTGTACAACTCACGGGCGGACTGGAATAAAGTCCCCACGCCGGCACGCCTCGGTTGCTCTGCGACCGTCTCAATGAACCTGGCTTCTGCTGAGGACCTGACCAGTCTCTCTCGTCTCCCGGGAACCAGCAGAGGGGCGGCCCGATGGTCCCACAAACTGAAGCTGGAAAACTGGAGAATGGACCAGAGGAGTGAGAGAAAAAAAAAAAAAAAAAAACACTCGTAATCAGTCGGATTGAGGAAAGAAATCTCCCCTGACTGGTGTAATGGGCCCGAAAATTACAAACAATGATTTTCTCTCAATAATTGTTCATTTTTAAAGAGATTTTCATTATTAATGTAAATCCTTAGAATGGTGCTCGAAATATGTGTCTCCTAGGTAGGGTTACCAGACGGCCCCGGTTTCCGGGGCATGTCCCCGAGTGGCTACCTGTCCCCGGAAATGTCCCCGGTTGTTCACTGTGACTGAAGGACCGAAATGGAATGAAAGAAAGAAAAAACGACACAAATCGTAAGACAAATCAAGAACCCAACACAGGCGCCAGGCACGCCAAGAGCCAGGTGAATCAGATGAGGTTTTAGAAAGCCGTGTTTTACGAAGTAGCTTAAAGCATCACTGATAATTACATGGAGGAGGTCGGTGCGTTTAGCGAACGCAATTTCGCGGACTTTTATGTTTTAAAAACCGGATCCTTAATCTGAACAGAGAAGGTCGGACCTCCTTGAATCCTTCCCAATGTTGTCAGAACACTGTGAGCACTTTAGTAACCTTCACCTAGTGATATTAATTTGAGGCTGTCAGCGCTAAACGAGAATTTTACGAAACGTAAATACAAGCTGGACAAATTATCATGTTAAATTCCATTTGCGCTGATCTGGTTTAATATGCATCAAGTGTCAAAGGAAAATATGTCCTTCAGTGTTTTTTTGTTGTATCTGATCTCAATGAGCTGTTGCGAAACAAGCATGGAACAGTAAAGCAAAAGTTGTTATGAAATATTGAGGATTTCTATCTTGAGAGATATTAGGACTATAAGGATTTCTCTCTGGGGGGGGGGGGCCTCAGCCCTAATGAGAACAGCCTATAGGTCTAGTGTCCCGTTTTAAGTTTTAACCAAAAGTAAAAAACATTACTTGTTTGGAGGTATAAACCGCTTCGGAAGCTGAAATGTCCGGATTTGGCTCTGAGAAATCTGTGTCCCTTATCCTTAGGGCCAGGTGTAAAGGTAAAACTAATCGGGATTTGGTGGTTATCGGATTGGTGATCAAACGTGGGGGAAAAGGGTTGCTCAAAAAAAAAAGGGAAAGAAGGAGAGGATCTGGAAATGAGATTAAGATCACGGGATCCATCATAGTTTTAATCTGGGCAAAAACCTCAGTGTGGTTGTTCAAAACTGGCCGTCGATTTGGACAACTTGGATCCAAAAAAAAACAAGGACTTATCACTGATCCCAACCGGGGAGGGGCGGGGTCGGACCTCAAGGGGATTTTCAAGGTGGATTTAACAAGGTGGATATTTCAGGGGATCCAGCACGGAAAAAATAGTAAACTTTTAATGGTCAAATATACATTTGCATCATTTTAGTGTATTACTTTTATATTTGGCATCTCGACGTGTTAACCTTAGTCAACTTAAGTAAAGTCAACATAAAATAAAAATACAAACTTCTTGTCTCATGGAACAATCCCCCAAACAGATTTATAAGAACAAAAACATAAAAAAAAAATAATAATATATATCTCATCATTAAAGTATGTTAATTTCAAGGAAAACAATTTCTAATACAAATGTTGGTTCTGTCCTCCTAAGATGAAGAAGAACCCTGACAATTACACTACTTCACTTTAACTTTTTTTTTTTCTAAAGACGTTTTGAAAGAATACGCCACAATGATTGGATTAATGTGATTAGTTTGTATTCGTAGTGGATCAGTGAGGGGTCCACATAAAAGAAATATGAATTGAAAGAAGTGGAGCGTTATTTTGGTTGTTTGTGTCTTAAATAACGATTTAGAGTGACCCATCTTGGCTCTTTACATGTCGGATTTTTTATTTTTCTGCCTCTTTTTTTTTTTTTTTTTTTTTTTTTTTTTCTTTTTTTTATACGTAGCTCGTTTAGCCCACGTGTGATATGGAGTCCTATTTAGAGAGGGGCAATCCGGAGGATTGGTTATTCTTGAAAACCGTGTATCTGGATCAGGGTGATCCGGGCCAATTGTTGCTGTGAAAAACCGGCATAAAAGTAAGACGGATTACCTGATCCTGAGTAGCAAAAAATGGGATTTCCAAATCCAAATAATTTTGATCCAGATTAAATATTTTGAACAACTGGCCCCTTAAGATATCTCCTAGGGCCAGTTGGGTCCACACTCCATACTTTGGTCCACATGGGGACTTGAACCGACAACCCTCCGGTTCCCAACCCAACTCCCTACGGACTGAGCTACTACCACAGGTAGGTCCCACTGCCTTTTGTATTCAATTCAATTTTTTTAAAGTATCAATTCATAAAAAGCGTTATCTCGAGACCCTTTACAGATAGACCAGGTCTAGACCACACTCCAGAATTTACAA
>NW_022605610.1:28051-28167 GCF_008692095.1 Etheostoma spectabile | reverse complement strand
TAGTTTCCTCCAGAGCAAGCAACAGGGCCACAGTGGAGAGGAAAAACTCCCTTTTAGGTAGAAACCTCGGACAGACCCAGGCCCAGACCCAGGCCCAGGCCCAGACCCAGGCCCAG
>NW_022605610.1:27891-28041 GCF_008692095.1 Etheostoma spectabile | reverse complement strand
CAGGCCCAGACTCTTGGTAGGTGGTGTCTGACGACCGGTTGGGGTTAGAATGAAGTAGCAGGGCACAGCAGGACGTAGCAGGGCACAGGACATAGCAGGACACAGCAGGACGTAGCAGGGCACAGCAGGACGTAGCAGGACGTAGCAGGA
>NW_022605610.1:18580-27866 GCF_008692095.1 Etheostoma spectabile | reverse complement strand
CTAGAACCATATGGGACTGGTACATGGTAACACCAAGGATATCATGAACACTCATAGTTCGGCTGGAATAACAGGCCTTCTCGTGAACGTGAAGAAAGCTTCTATGGTCAGTTTATGCTGAAGCTTTTGAGTGTTTCTTTAGGTTTTTGTTATCCTGCTTTAACCTAGGACGGCAGCGGGGCCCGGAGGCAGAAGAAGAGCAGGAGCGGCCCGTTGGGAGGAATCCTCCTCCGTGTTCGCTCCATTTTGAACCTGTAAGCTCACTTTAAACTAGAGGGCGTGGAAAAGTTGAATAGGTTGATCTTTTCCCTTTGCTGTGGCGTTAAAAAACAGGTTCCACTGAGATTTGAACCAGAGCGCTGGATTCAGAGCCAGAGTTGCTAACCATATACACCACGGAACCCTTTCAAAGTGTTGCTAGGTTTGCTGGGCAAGGCTAGAGAGCTATGATGAAATAGTGATATTACTTGTTAAACTTCTGATTTTAACAATAGCAGTGGGCAGCATTTTGCCCAGTTGTTTGATTTTCAGCCAAAACCAGCTTTTGAAGCCATACAAAACATAAAATTACATTATTCCAACCCAGGTTTCTTCTTAATCCGTTGATCTCACAATAATTCAAAAAAAATCAGAAAATCTTCAGGGCTGAGACTCCAGTGATAGAAGCCACATTGGGTGTCAAGGACCAGATGTGTTAACAAGATTTCAGTGAGTTTGTATTGGCAAGTGATGGTGGCCTTAGTGGATGAGCATAGCTGCTGCCAAAGCAAGTGACCTGGAGTTCGCATTCCCAGCCATCGCAGTTCTTTTAGTTTTCATTGTGTGGTACTGCTTATTTGTGCGAGTAGCCAGAAAGGTACTCGCCCAACCCAATTGATAAAAATATTAGATCTCTGTGGATGGCTACAATAGAGCATATCAATCAATCAAGCTGCTCCACGAGGATCCACAGGACACAGCCGCACCTTTGTCCTGTTAACTACTACTAACCAATTGAAAGTTTAGAACCAGTTGTGCAAAAACAGATGAGAAAAGCTATTCAGATTGTTAGTGACCCAGTGGTTAAGGTGATGGACTTGAGATCCATGGGTTCCGCGAGCAGGGTTGAAACCCTGCTGATAACAAAAAGCATTCTTTAAAGTGGTAGTAGCAAACCATGACACATCCACAGTGTGCCGTCTTATGAAACAATATTTGGCGTGATCTCAAGTTCTGGAAGCCAACCTTTGTCATCCAATGTGCTTCCAGATTTGCAGTGAAAGTTGTGTTGTCACAGCAGAAATGCCAACAGGTGTGTCCAGTTTTTGACCATGATTTAGATCAAGCACAACAAGCAACTTTAACAGTACATGGTTTTACAGTTTCTATTGGCTTACGGATTTATGTGATTGTACGTTGCGGTTTTTGGGTTCTTTGTATTTATGCTCCAGTTTTATGAGTGTTGTCGGCAGTAGAGTCATTGTGAGAATTCACTTCAGCAGTGAAGCAGCAAACAGATGACTTGTTAAATATCAACAGACTGGAGGAAATAGCCGTAATGATGATACAAAAGTAGGGGAGACCAGGGACATTGTAACAGGGGGACGGTTGTGTAACACCTTGAATCCTCCAATCAGAAAACACTCTAGAGTGGATGACATACACTGTGCTCCGAGGGCTCAGCTCGTTTCCCTCCATTCTCCAACAAGGGCTGCCTACTGCTACATTGAACACTGTCCTGAAGGGTTATTCAACAAAAGATTGTTTTTTTGAGGTAAAAAAGTGAAATTGTCTTTGTGATTTACTTTTTTGGTTGCCGTAAAGCAGCAAATGTCTATGATTCAAAACAAGTATTATTAGAACACGTTTTGTAAGCTTAAAATAGAAATGCTAACCAAGTGTTCAAACTAGTTTATTTAAGCTAGCTGCATGAGGATGAAAACATGCTGGTGATACTGGGGGACAGTTGTAACGCACCCCGCCCCTTTGGTTAAAACTGTCCCAGTATCACCAGCCTTTTAGAAATGTCTTTGTTGGGGGAGATCTGGGGTTCCAATTCCCACTGTGGTACAGTTTTTTGTCAACCAACTGTGTGCCAGAGCATACAAAGGCATTCAGCGTATGGTAAATGTAATTATTTTATATATTCTATAAAAAGATAGTCCAGTGGAAACGGAAACATGTATTGCTACAGCTGCAAAAATCCGAAGGAGGAAGGACAGACAGGGGAGTCCCATTTTCCGTGCGTGAAAGGGGTTTGATGAAATCAGGACGGGACAGTCAGTCAGGGGAGTGGTTCCCCCACCAAATCATATTGGCATTTGCCATGGCCCCTGACAACCGATTCCACCAAAGAAAGAAGCCAGGGAGCACAGAAACTTCCCAAAGTTGGATTATTGGACTCCGCAAAAAAGGTTTTCTCACGTGGCGCCAGCGAGCTCCTCTTTAATTGGGCCTACTGATGCAGGCAGCGATTTATATATGGGACTTGAGTCCAAAGGAGGGTAGGCTAGTATGTATAAGGTAGCGTAGGCTGATGCTAAGCATTTGTCTGGATTTAACTAATTTACAACTAATTAACAATTAATATTATTGAGGTCCGGGAGTTTGGCTTATGAATTTGGCCAAACGGACCTACAGTTGTAGGTACCCCCAGGAAACCTGGGGCAGAGATAAGGGATGGCTGGAAGCCCGACTGGATTCAACAGCGTTCTTGAAGAGGCAAACCACTTCTCCATAAGAAGCCTCAGGCTACAAGGTCCTCTCAGGGAATTACAAGTTCAATGAGCCAAATGTCAATAACGTTTTTGACAACTTGTTTTCTGTGCCTGGAAAAAACACAGATTGTGCACAGGGACATCTGGAACATGGATGAACAGGGTGTGTGGAAATGATCGTTATATTAAGGCCCTCAGACACACCTTCAAGAGGCTCACAGCCTCACACAATACAAGGCATACAGAAGAAAAAGCACTAAATTAAAACACCAAGTTTTCTAGACAGGAATCACCACAGTACAGAATCCGCAAAAAAAAAAAATTGTGGCAGAAAGGGAGCTAGCACGGTAGTGCCGTGACCTCGCAGAACGGGGGAGCACTAGTTAAGGTCTTGCCTGTGCAAGCTGAATGCATGGGGAATTCCATCCCACCAAGTTCTCTTCCACCAGAAGAAAATCCATCACCTCCTTACAGATACTTGCGGCCCTCCTGGATGTATCGCGGACAGCAAATGGATCTGGGTGGATGCAAGGGGAAGGACTTTTTGGATCTCAAGCACTTCCAGACTCACACCAAGTCCACATGGAGTCAAAATGTGCTGCTAATTTGGTACACCACAATTCGCCACTTTCGGGTGGAGGGGATTAGTTTGCAGGGAGCATGGCATTGTCTCCTCCATCACCCCCACACTGTTACACATAAGCTGCAGACCCTGGCTCGACCTAGTGTATAGTGGCCACTGAAAAGGATGGTTACAACTGACTGTGACAGCCGGCGATGAAAGCGCATCCAGGAGCCACAATGACCATTGTTGTTACGATCTGCCAGGCATTGTGAGAGTGCTCTTCCCGTGCGCCTTCACCGGCCAAAATATTCAGGCAGGGTTTGTGTTGCCACTGAATTGGCCTTTTTCATAATAGGAATATTTTCAGCTGACAGGACTGTGCACCATTACTTAGTCACAGGACCTGTCCACACTGGCCCAGCAGCTGGACACCAGAGGCGTCCATTTCCTCTACAACCTCCACCCACCCGAGGGGTAACGGGATGGTATCTCTGCCACTTAAGCCCATCATCCCGTCACAGGGTGGTGTTCCGAGCATGAGCCATCCCTCTGCCATGCGAACAACGGTTTTCACCTCGTGTCCATCCGTCCACACCCAAAAGCTGCCAAGAAAGCGACGACAAAGCGCAGGAAGAAGGGGGAAACGCTGCCTTAAGATATCCTGTAAAAAAACAACTGGAGGCGGAAGAACCCCCCCCCTACGAAAGCCCAAGTCTGCCAGGCTAAAAGAAAAATGAATTTCTTGGCAACAACAAAAAATCCAAAGAAGAATGCGAAGATTTTCCGGATTGTACTGCATGATGAAAAGGATTTTGCACTACATGGTGCTTGAAGGCTTCTCCAGGTCAAGGGAGGTTGGCTCCAGTGCTGGGCCGGTAAAGGCTAGCCCGGCCCACACAGGGAATGACAGATGGAAGGGAGCTTCTACCACTTGCCACAACTGTGACTACGACTAGGCCTACAGAGCCCCCCCCCAAAAACACCAGATCTCTTGATTGTTGAGAATGTTTGAGTTCATGTTTAAAAGTTTTTGTAGGGTTCATACCATCATTCTGTTTGCTTATAATCGACATGACTCTTTATTTTTGTTCATGTATATGAAAAAAAAAGGTAATTCATTCTTAAAATATGAAATAAAAAGTCACAAACATGAGATACATGAGTTTTCCATGTGAGGATATGATTGATTCATTATTTTATATTTTTGAATGTGTTACAACTGTCCCTGACTGTGTACAATGTCCATTGTACACGGGACGTTGTTGTAACAAGGGGAGGACTGTATTCAAAATCTATTTGCCAAACGTACATATTGTAAAACCAATTAAATAAATGCGTCAGCAGTGACAGATTGAGGTGTGATAATATAACAAATTGGGATTCCAGTGTAATGTTTTGAGGTATTGCTCAAAATTGCAAAAAAGTGTTACACCTGCCTGGTCGTCCCTTATGAATTAGCAAGAGGATGGTTCGATCCATGACCTCGCGGTTACTGAGGCCCAGCCACGCTTCAGCTGCGCCACTCTGACCTCTGCAGCATCTAACCAGGCCTTGGAAAATCTGGCATTAACATTTTGATGCGAAGGTGGAAACCAAGGTCCAACAGGCTTATCAGTGCCCTAAAGTAAAATTTTGTATACCTGCCCCACTATCTGTATGTGAGCCTTCCGGATTACTCACCATGATATCACATGTAACACTTGTGATTGGACTGCGTGGTTTTAAAAAGGGCCATTGTGAGTACAGTATAAACCATCAGTAAGGAGTTACAAGTTGCCTATTATAATTTCGAGTTGGACCCCAGTGAGGCTTACAGCCGAGCGTTGGGACTGGGTCGACTAGGGTTTTCCAAGTGCACTACCGAGCAGGAAAAGCTGCTTATCACTATGGTTTCTCTTCATAATGCAAAGTCTTTCGCCCTCCTTTACTAAAGACTTCCTTGCGCGGGGAAACACCAACGTGCGTTGAAACTATTTTTGGTGGCCGCACTTTGCTGTTTGGCGCAGGCATGGCGACAGGATCCCCCTAACGGGACCCGGGACCCGACCCCAAAAAATACTTGGGTCGCTATAAAATGCACCCCCTTGGCCCCTCCACGGGGGATGGGACAGATGTTGGCGAACACACAAGTGAGCCAGAAAGGTTAGGGGAAAGTTGGGCAGGGACTGGACTACTGGACCCGACCCCTTAGAGGACTACACTAGAAGCAACGGTTTTGAATCTTCGTTTTCTATCCCACCCCCCCCCCCCCCCCCCCCCCCCCTCCCCCAGAAAGAGATTGTGGACCTGGAATGAGGCCACTTTTATTTCTGGGGATGTTCCAAAGGGAACAAGTGCAAAAGAGTAATGAAGAAGCCAAAGGAGAAAGCGGTAGGGAAGGCTCTTTAGGGAGTTGGTCGGACCATGTTATGTTTTTAGGGAGCAGATTTAAGCTACAACACCGACACAGCCATGGCCCATCCAGAAATCCTACGGAATGCAGCTATGGCCAAGGGTTCTGGGATGGATGTTATTACCTCAGAGAGTGGAAGACCTACCATATGATATTAAAGTACCTGGTAGGCATGAGCGAGACAAGCTATCTGTATCTCTACGATATCGTTTCTGTGCTCGGATGGGCGGGGCCAACCCCGGACTGAGTGGACGCAATTTAATTCCGGAAAATGGGTCAGGGTGTCTTGAAATCGGGCGGGTTTCGGGGCTTAATCCGGCTTGGTCTTTTAACATGCCATTGCTATGGGTTCATCAGAGGCGGGGGGTCTGGGGGGGGCTGTGTTCTTTCGGATCAAATAGATTGAATAAAATTTAGAAAATAAAAATAAAAATCTATGACATGGCAGATGACGCGATGTATGAAAATAGGAGAGCCATTCCTGATCATTGGTCCTTCTGTGTTTTTTTCTGTTGCTTCCAGTGAGCAGGACATGAAAAATGGCCAGCTGCTCTACTACCTTTTTAATTGTCTAATTCTGGGTTAATTTAACAGTAAAACTTTGATTTTAAATTTCAGAATTACGAAAGTACATCAAGATGATGCCTTCAGGGCTGTCCGGGAGCTGAAACCCGGGACCTCTCGCCACCCAAAGCGGGAATCATTACCCTCGACAAACGAAATCATGTAAAAACATAAAAAATGGAACTTTTCTATCAAGTTCTATGTGATCAGTCAGTGACCGTCGAAAGGCACAAATTTGTTAAGTATTTTGTTTGGCACGATGTAGTGTTTATGGCTCCACTCTCCAGATGACTTTATGAATATAGGGTTTTCTTCAGCTTAAGGTTGTTGTTAACTTCGGTTGTAGTACGTCCATACTTAGTAACCAGTAGATTTCTGGTTGATACGGGGTTTTCAGACTGTGCTGGTTTTTTTAAGCCAACTCCCGTTGCATCTCTGCATCGGAGATTTTTGTTTTTTAGACATCAGCTGCCCCCCCAGCCCCCCACCCCCTCTCCTCTCTCTCTTTCTCTCTCTCTATCTCTTACTCCACACATCCAACACACCACCACACCACACACACACATCACACACACACACCAACACCACACCAGCCATGGTGGCGAATTAAAAAAAAAATAAAATAAGAACCAAAAACAATGCCCCAGTTTATTACTAGGATTACAAAAATATGTACACACAACACGAGCGCAACTGGGGACTAGGAGCAAGCTTAACACAATAGGCATGTAATGGACTGGCCCTGAGAGGCGGTCAGCACGGGTTTATGTATTGCATGTGGGTGATGAGTGATGAGGACCAGCTGACAGTGGATAGACGGAACTAGATGGAAAGGCACGCCTCTAGATCCCGGGCGCCCTCACGGCAAGACAGACAAGGACACACGACAAGAAAAGTGGAAGACACGGACACAGGTTGGCGGGGAATGACAGCAGACCACAACACTTAGCCCTCGTGACCAGGGGGAAAAAAAATGGTGCGAAAAATCCACCAGATGACCTTCTCATCCAAGCAGGGAGATAGCTACAGATGGTTTGGGCGGCTAGCATCTCAGATGGGTGCAGGTTGCCTATGTAATTAAATTACCAAGCAACATTGTTATGATACAAACCTGCTTGGAAAACAGCCACAATGCTTTTAAAGAACTTCGTTGCATGGACACACAAGAGATTGGGCAATTTTTCTTGAAGCATTCAGGCAGCCTAATGTAAGACAACTCATCTCGCTAGAATGGGCAACTTTACCCAGAACAGGGACTTGAACCCTGGACCCTCAGATTAAAAGTCTGATGCTCTATTCACTTGTCTGATGCTCTACCAATGACGCTGCCCAGGCTTCTAAACTGGCCACCTGTGGAAGTAGAAGGAAAAAACAATCTCTGAACTCCAAATGACCCCTCAGTAAGTGGTCACCCGTGTCCCCAAACCTTTGTTATAGAAGTTATATATCATACTTTAAAGATAATTGCAAAGTGTTGACCACTTTTCAGACCCAGAGCAGGTCCGTCTTGTTCCTACTGAAGGAAATAACTCTACAGCCCCACATCTTTTTTTTTTTCATTGTTATCGTGCCGGGCAAGAAGTATTATGCTTTGCGGTGTCTGCTCCATCTTACATCAGAATAACTTATAGATCCCCGAAGGGAAACTCTGCCTTTTTTCCTTCGAGACGGATTTGAACCAGCGATATAAGGCACGGATTCAGCTCCTTGCCTCTATAGTCCTACGCTCTACCACACTGAGCTATCGAAGGGAGCTAATAACAGTCATGCCCTCGGAGGGAAACACACAACCATTCACATAAATCGTATCAATTGACAAGGATCCCACCCAGAAGAGAGATTCTAGCCATTTTCAGCCAGGGGGTGGTCTGTTGTCGCAGTCGCCGTCCACGGCCAATGAAAATGGCAAGGGTCTGCTTCTATTATTTGTAATATTAATCATTTAAATCACCCGATCAGTCATGTTATCTTGATTGCAAACCGTCCATATACTACAGAGGCGGTACAGTAAAGGGACCCAAACATGATGGTTTTCAAAAAAAAGTACAACAAAATGAGCAGGACTCAAAGTGGATCCAAAAAGGGACCGAACACACACACCAAAACAATGCCCACCAAAAATAGTTCAAAACTACAAAAAATGCGGTTAAGATTCAACAATCCGCACAAGGAAAAAGGCCGCAACAGAGAGGAGGATTTTCAAATTTTGTCTTTAATAAACGGGCAGAGGAACTCTGGGTGTCGAGAGAAGATCAGAGAGAAGACAATACGAGGGATAAATCCCACCTAACAAGGAGGCACAGATACTAGTCAGTTATGTAATTGTGTGGATGATGGTATACTCATGGACACACACACACACCACCACCACACACACCTACCATAATCAACCACACACCACACACCCACACAACACACACCCACACACACACACACACACACACACACACACACACACACACACACACACACACACACACAGGAAGTTACTGGCCGTGCAAGCTTCTGTTCATGCAAAAACCAACTAAGTGAAGTTGAGTTTCTTGCATATTTGTAGGCTGTGTGCTCTTTAATTGACTTTTAAAATCATCTGCACAGAGACAGCAGCGCAGTGCGCATGACTGGGAAATGGATAGGGTTTTACGAGTTTTTCTCGGGAATGGTCAGTTTGTATTTCCTGTCCAGGACGCGAGGTAAAAGGTTTTTTCAGAGGGGCAATAAAACAACAACAACAACAACTACAAAAATGGCAGCTCGCATACCAGTGCAGAAAGCAGCGGCGGTCATGTAGTCTCTTTACCTTTTCTTCATGGGGCGCTCGCTTCTCCATCCTGTGTGTCTCGCGCTCATCCCTCCACACTCCTTCTCTCCTGGCTTTTAGTCGACTTTACGCAACCGAAAGGGGTCCAAAAGTTAGCACGAGAGTTGGCACGAGAGTCCTCCTGGAGCACGAGTGTCGACAAAGTGCGAGGAAAGCCGCAGAGCCTGAGCCGTGTGGCGTTCAGGAGAAACTTCTCTTAGGGAGAGTACGCCATGTTGTCAAATATTTTCCTTTTTTTTCCTCCTGCC
>NW_022605610.1:18336-18570 GCF_008692095.1 Etheostoma spectabile | reverse complement strand
CGAGGCATGGAGCGGTTTGGGAGTCTGAGTCAGATCCTGGATTAGATGTTCATGTAGAACTCGGTTGGGGTTTGTTGGGTTTTTAAACGGGTTTTTATAATCCTTTATGATTTTCATTCTCGGGTTTTTATATGTTATATTTTAATGATATTATTAATATTTATCATCTTGTTTTGCAACATGAATTGCTTGCCTCTGGGTTTTAACATGATGATACACATACCATCGGTTTTA
>NW_022605610.1:18220-18326 GCF_008692095.1 Etheostoma spectabile | reverse complement strand
TGCTTCTAACAGTGTGATTTTATCCTATGATGTATTTTATTAGTATTGTTTATTTATTTATTTATTATTGCATGGCACTTTTTATCTTTATAAGCACTTTTTAAAG
>NW_022605610.1:17489-17711 GCF_008692095.1 Etheostoma spectabile | reverse complement strand
CCAGGTCTTTTAAGGAGATTTGAAGTGTTTTAATCACACCGGGGGTCCCCTTGTGCCCCTCGTGCGTTCTACCCTAACCCACGTAACGTACGTACCGTTTTTAAAGTGGCATTCACAGCTAAGGTTGGCGAACTCTGGGGTCGAAGGCGTTCATGGACTGAAGATCCACATATATATGTATATATATATGTATGTATATATATAAATACATTGTTGTGGTTT
>NW_022605610.1:17236-17386 GCF_008692095.1 Etheostoma spectabile | reverse complement strand
TGTGCCTGTTTGTTCTACTTCCTGTTTTATTTTCTGATGGGTTGGTTTCCTGTCTTGTCTTGTCTTGTCTAGCTTCACTTTGTTTGTCTGCTTGTCCCGCCCCGCCCTGATGTGATTCACCTGATGTCTCACCTGTTCCCCATTACCTCG
>NW_022605610.1:17053-17169 GCF_008692095.1 Etheostoma spectabile | reverse complement strand
TGAAGTCCTGTTCGTCTGCCTGCCTGTTTACTCCGTCTTCGTGGGAGTTGTGTCGCATCTTCCCTGCGAGTTAATCCTGTTGTTCCTTGTGCAGTTTCTTTGTTTTTGTTTTGGCT
>NW_022605610.1:15388-17043 GCF_008692095.1 Etheostoma spectabile | reverse complement strand
GGTTTTTCTGATTTTTTTCCATGTGGGACTTTTCTTCGTTTTATTATACACTGTTGCTCCCTGTGTTTGCCTTAATTTTCTGTTAATAAACTCCTGTTGAACCCCGCCTACCTGCCTGCCGTCCTCATCTCTGCATTTAGGTCCAATCCTCACTCACCCTTAACATACATATAAAAATATATATGTGTGTATGTGTATATATGTATGTATGTATGTATGTATGTCATATTAATATACTATATATAATATAATATCTCATACTACGTGATGGCTGTAGTGGTTTGTGTGTGTGGTGTGTTGTGTGTATGTTTGTATTATATATATATATACTATACACATACAGTCTATCCATGGGCTGTGGTGTGTGTATGTATGTGGTATATATATATATATACATACACACACACACACACATTTAGTCTATGGCTACAGCTAACCATGATTTTCATTGTCGATTATTTTTTAGTTTTTTCGGAAAATATTCACATGTAACACGCTGACATCACACAAGTTTTCCTGTTTTGGCTCCGTCAAATATTACTTTGGATCAATCACGTAATAAACAGGCAGTACAGCTGACCCCCCCCCCGTTAAAGCCAAGAGGAGCGCGTGGAAGACGATCCAGCTCTTCTTCAGCAGGGCAGCGAGGACCTGGCTTGGAAAGACAAAATGTTGAATGGTATTTATCTTGCAGAGTAAATCATGTGTGCAAATACAGCAGATATGTAAATGTGCTGTTCAGATTATTCTTTGGACCCTCGTTGCAATATTTATACAAATTTGTTGCAACCTATAAATATTTCATAATTTCCTAGAATAGGAATATGCTCTGAACTCTGTAGGGAAATCACTACTTTAATTGTAATTTAATTTGTAATTTTCTATATCGATCCAGATCGATGGCAGTGTACAGAGTGTACATGTTCATGTAAAGGAATAAAACTTTATTATAAAACTAAATTGTGGACTTGCAGCTCTTCGCCAACAGATGGAGCAACGTCTTTTACAGAGAGAGAGTGTGTGTGTGTGTGTCTGTGTGTGTGTGGCTCTGTGTGTGGCTGTGTGTTGAGAGAGAGAGAAAGAGAGAGAGAGAGTGTCTGTCTGTCTGTATGAGAGAGAGATTCGGTGTGTGTGTGTGTGTGTGTCTGTGTCTCTGTCTGTCGTAGTGTGTGTGTGTGTGTGTGTGTGTGTGTGTGCGCGCGCGCTGCTCTCTGTTGACCTTAGTCAGCGTGCTGACCTTGAACATCCAGAGATATCAACGAGCTTCTTTTAATCAGGACTGGATGAAGTCCTGATAGACCGTCTGACTCAGGTCACATGTCAACATACTTAAATACACATATTAAAATATATTTAAAATACATTTAAAAAGGGAGAAAGGTCCGAGGCACTCTTCTTCAACCAGCTGAAAGCCTTTAACGTTGTCCTGATTATTACAGCTACAGTCTGACTGATGACTGATATCTGTTGTGGCTGATATGATGAGCTTAGCTCCAGATGGACCAGTATGGATTGATATGGACCGGTATGGATCAGTATGGCCCAGTATGGATCGGTATGGACCGGTATGGATCAGTATGGCCCAGTATGGATCGGTATGGACCAGTATGGACCAGTATTATGCCTTCATGTACAGCACTTTGTTCAGCTACTGC
>NW_022605610.1:15082-15378 GCF_008692095.1 Etheostoma spectabile | reverse complement strand
AAGCACTTTATAAATAAAGTGATGATGATGAGTATGGACCGGTTTGGACCAGTATGGACTGCTATGGACCAATGTGGACCGGTATGGACCAGTTTGGACCAGTTTAAGGGGGTCAACTCTGGTTTTGTCTCGTTGATGGGACGCTGCGTCTGCTGCAAAGAAGAAAAGAGGTGTCTGTGTGTTTCATTAATAATGATATTTCACACACACACACACACACACACAGACTCTGACAGACACACACACACATTACAACAGACACACACACACACACACACACACACACACACACAGAC
>NW_022605610.1:12059-13014 GCF_008692095.1 Etheostoma spectabile | reverse complement strand
CACACACAAGACTCTGACAGACACACACACATTACAACAGACAGACAGTCACACACAACCACCACACACACACAGACTCTGACAGACACACACACATTACAACAAGACAGACAGTCACACACACACACACCCACACACAAAACACGCTCTCTCTGACAGACAGACACACACACACATTACACATACAGACGACACACACACACTTACTCTATCACACACACACACACCAACACTCTCTCTCTCACACGCACACACACACACACACAACACAACACATACGACAGACCAGACAGAGACACAGACACACACTTACTCTCTGACACACACACTGATTCTCTCTCTCACGCACGACGCACACACACACACACACACACACACACACACACACACACACACACACACACACACACAGGCTTACCAAATTATTAAATAGATGACAAAGTAACTTCTCTAATGGTAATGGCTCATATGTATGAAGTAGCAGCAAATGGAAACAATAATAATAATAATTTCTGTGTGAATGAAAAGAAGAGGATAGAAGATGTAACACGTGGTCAGTGGAGAGAAGAGAACATCTTTTGGGTCTCCAAATCCCCAACTGGTCTCTCAAAAGCCCTGAATCTTTGAGGCTTACTTTTCTGTTTATTATGCTATTTTTTTATTTATTGATATTTAAATTAATATTTTTTTCTTCTGTAAATGTCTTCATTGTGTCCATGGTACATTGAGTGTTTGGTTGGTATGTTATTGGTCTTTTATCTTATTTGGGGTACCCAATTTCATACATGATCGTTGTACCTCATGAAATTGTGTTTAAATATACAACGATGAATACATAAATATCATAAAAATAAATTTAAAGAATCTGTCTTTCAGGTATGTAGCGATCTCTGTTTTAAATCCAGAAATAAGATAATAAAACTAATAATCCTTATTTGTAGAGCACTTTTCAAAA
>NW_022605610.1:11730-12049 GCF_008692095.1 Etheostoma spectabile | reverse complement strand
AAGTGCTTTAACAAGTGTAAAGACAATAATAATAATAATAATAATAAGATATATATATAAAATAGACGTCTAAGGAATCCATCTGGTCCCAGATAGGTCCAGGAGGGGCTAAATAAGGCTCCAACGGCTCGGCTGTGTACATTTGGTCTGATGTCTTGTATAAATGTCTTTGTCCTTATGTAACTGTATTGTTATTTTAGTCCAAATTTGTCTTTCCATATCGATGTCTTGTATTAATGTCCGTCCGTCCCGACGTGCTGGACCATGTTTTGTGTTTCTGCAGAACAGGAACCTGCTGAAAACCAGTTTTTAAACTGAG
>NW_022605610.1:11071-11459 GCF_008692095.1 Etheostoma spectabile | reverse complement strand
CCCCCCCCCCCCCCAGGTCCTGCTTGGTCTGGGCTGAGCCACGAGTATTTATATTATAGTATATTGATATAAATATATGATATTGATGTATTTACAACGTTGTGGTCCCTCATTCTGGCCGAATGGAGTGATGCTGTGTTCAGGAACCAGGTTTTCAGGAGATTCCACTGTGAGATTGGGAGTCAGGTTGGGGGGGTGGGGGGTGGGGGGTTAAAGGAAGATGCCGATCAGGAGTAGGGAGTAAAACCAATAACTGATGATTGGAGCCGATATCTTGGGTTTGATTCAGAAAAGTTCACGATTCGATTCAATATCGAGTCTCAGTTAAAAAAACAATTCACAGTATTTAAATGTAGTTACTTTTGTATGTATGTATGTATGTATGTAT
>NW_022605610.1:0-11046 GCF_008692095.1 Etheostoma spectabile | reverse complement strand
AGTATGGAGGTATTATGGCTTGTCTTCTGTCTAGCTTTATGTCTGTATTTTTCTGTATGTTGTATGTAGGTATGGCTTATGTATGTATGTGTCTTACGTCCGTACTCCGTACGGACGTTACTTCGACGACGGACGGACTGAGTTGTATGTCTAGGCTGTCTCGGTCCTTTCTTTATGGCTGTAATGTCTGTCTTGCTGGTACTTGTATATTCTGTATGTATGTCTTTATTTATGATCTGTCTGGCTGCCCTGCTGTCTGTCATGTCTTACTGTCTGTCTGTATGTATTGTATATGTCTGTCGTTTGGCTGTCTGGACTGGCTGTCTGGCGTCTTCTCGTCCGTCGTCTTTCCGTCTGTCTGTTACGTCTAGTCCTCTGTCTGTCTCTGTCTCTCTCATGATCTGTGGACGGGGTGTATGTCTGGCTGTCTGTCCCTCCGTCCTGTACTTATAGTATTTCCTGTGTGTCCCGTCCGTCCTGCTCTGTCCCGTATGCTGTATGTACTGTCTCTCTGTACGTCTCCTTCCCGGCTCTCTGTTCTGTTTGTCTTTCATTTACTATCCATATTGGTTCTGTGGGATTGTTTGTTATTTGTTTATTATATCTGTGTATACACGTTCTGTTATGATGCATGTGGTGTGGTTGTGTGTGTGTGACCTGTTCTGTAAGCTACGTGGGACCTTGAAATTCCCCCTTGGGATCAATAACCCCCATACATCTATCTATCCATCATCTAATCTATCTATCTATCATATGCTATCATCTATCTATCAGCATACTCTATCTGATCCTATCGATCGTATCTTACTATCTATCCATTATCGTATTTCATCTTATCTCATATCATATTCTATCTAGTCTATAACCTCTAGCCATCATATACTCATATACTCCTATCTATTATGATCTGATCTATCGCATATACTATCTATCTATCTATCTATCTATTCTATCTGATCCTCTTATCTACTATACTATCTATCTATCCTCACTATCTATATCTCATTCGATCTATCGTCATCATTATCAATCTACCATTACATCTATCCAGTCTATCTATTAATAGTCTATCCGCTATCTATCCACATCGATCTAAGCTACTTATCTATCGATCTATCTATCTAATCTTCTCTCTATCAGGCATGAGTCTATTATTCTATCTATCTATCTATCTATACAATCAGCTAACTCAGGGATACCGCACCTTGTTGTGGTCTTCATGGCGTCTCTGGCAGAACCATGTCTCTGCGGTGTCCCCCCCCGTTCCCCCCCCCCGCCATCAGAAAGTATGAAGTAGCCAGCAGCCGAAGCAGCTCCACGTCGTGGCCACCCCCTGAGACAGAAGGCCTGGCCCTCAGCCAGAAAGCGACGGCCACGTCCCGTTTTACCTAACGTGGCTCCTGAATCACACGGGGTCCTTTAAGATCCGGAGTCATCGGACACCTCTGCGAAACCGGAGTATTGTACTCCCCATGGGGGCCGGTGAATCTGAGGACAACAAAAAAAATCACGTACTCTGGCGTTAGTACGTAGGTATTGCGTTGGTCCTAAATGTCCCAGTATGTGGAGAAATGTCATGCATGACGTCCTGTAAATGAGGCTGTCTCTCCCCTGAGGAAAACGCGCCCATAGCTCGACGTATCCAGCCTCGTTCTGACAGAGTGTTAGGGTTTTCGGACAGCGACCTCTAGGGTCGTAGCAGTTATACAGTCGCGAGTCTGCCGTGTGCCTGAAAGTGAGGTCAGATGTAGTCATCCGCGTGGTCACGCGTCACATTGTGAGTCAGTGCAATCATGTGCAGTCGATGCAATGCTTCAGATTTAAACGGTTTTTTTTTACGACATGACTGTCAACTGAAATTTAGTGATAAATCCGTGAAAGTAATAAAGTTTTCTCATGTACAACCAATACAAGAAGATGTGACATCATGTTCAGAAAACGTTGTGCTACATGGTAGGCTTGAGTCTAACGTTAGCTCAAACACCATGCACCTGAAGCAGCCAGTTGTTGTGTTGTGCAGCTGAACTGTAGCGAAAGCTTAATGAGGAAACCAACTGGGTTAAGACGAACTACTCCCACAGGATGGTTAAGGCCCGTGTAAAACAAGAAAGGAAAACGGAGATCTGGTAACTTTAGGAGAAGGAAAAGCGTTACGTCATGGTATGTTCTGAGTCACGGTGGTAACCTCAGGACAGTGAACGTAGCGTCTGATTTGAACCCAAACCTCCATCTTAATCACTTAACTCGAAAGGTATCACTAAAAGACACCCACAAACTGGCGTTATCACGTGGTAGACTAGTCTTTAACCGAACCTTCAATTACAGCAATACAGTACTATTCTCTTCTTATCTGTATAAGTAGTGAGGAGGTATTTCCTGCCACCACTAGGGAGCGCTAGTTCATGAACTTGGGGGGGGGTGGGGGGGGGGTGGGCTGGCGGGGGGCGCTGGAAGCTTGTCTGGCATTAAAATGGGGATCAGTGTTCCCAAAAAGGCCCAACAGACGTCCTTAATGTCTCCATTTTCGTCCACACTCAAAGAGTTTCATTTTCCTGTCCCCCATGGACACGCCAGTGGCGATCAGCTGAGACTCAGCAAGAGATCATAAACTCAAACTGACGATTGATTGATTGATTGGTTGACAAATAGGTTGGCGATGAATTTAATAGTTGACAGACTTGGATTAATCTTTGCAGCTCCACATGCCTGTGGTCAGGTGTCTAGACTTCTGTCTGTTTTGTCTCGTTTTGTCTCGTTTGGTCTCGGAGTGGGCGGAGCGAGGTAGCGATCGCGTCGTCTGCTGGTTCAGAGTGAGTCGTATTCTTCTTCTTCTTCTTCTATGCGTATTTCCTGGGGAGAAACATGTAGTTTTTGGTCGCGCCCCTAAAGCAACAAAGGGGGTCAGACTCAGTCACTTGACATATAGCGTGCGACACCACGCGCCAGACCTGTAGAGGTTATATTGATTTTATTTGAAACCATAACGCCCTATATTTTGAGGTGTATTAGTGCACGTTGTATGTATGTATGTATGTATGTATGTATGTATGTATGTATGTATGGATGTATGTATGGATGTATGTATGTATGTATGTACGTATGTATGTACGTATGTATGTACGTATGTACGTATGTATGTATGTATGTATGTATGTATGTATATATGTATGTATTTATGTATGTATGTATGTACAATACGTACTGTACTTATGTATTTATGTGTGTACAGTACGTACTCTATGTACAGTATGTATGTATGTACTGTATATATGTACTGTATATATGTACTGTATATGTGTACTGTTTGTATGTATATTTATATCCATATTGTTCATGTGGATTAGTTTGTTATTTGTTATTATATCTGTTATATAACTGTTACTGTTATGATGCATGTGTGTGTGTGTGTGTGTGTGTGTGATGTCTGTAAGCTACTGGGACCTTGAAATTCCCCTTGGGATCAATATCCCTCCATCCATCTATCTATCCATCTATCTATCTATCTATCTATCTATCTATCTATCTATCTATCTATCTATCTAGCACTATCATCTATCTATCATCTATCGATCGCTATCTTAATAATCTATCTCATTATCTTATTATCATCTATCCATCCATCATCTATCATCTATCTAGTCTATATCTCTATCATATATCTATCTATCTATCTATCTATCTATATCTATCTATCTATCTACATATCTATCTATCTATCATCTATCTATCTATAATATCTATCTATCTATCTATCTATTCTATTCATCTATCTATCTATCACTACCATCTATCTATCTACATCTATCATTAATTCTATCCAGCTATCTATCCATCATCTATCTATCTTCTATCTATCTAGCTATCTATCTATCTCATCTCATCTATCTACTATCTATCTATATCTATCTATCTAATCTATCTACTAATCAGCTAACCAGGGATACCGCACCTTGTTGGTCCAATGGCGTCTCTGAGAAACTCATGTCTCTGCTGGTGTCCCCCCACCGTTACCCCCCCCCCCCCAGAAAGATGAAGACCCAGCAGCAGCAGCTCCACGTGGCCACCCCCCTGAGACAGAGCCTGGCCCTCAGCAAAGCCGCCGGCACGTCCGTTTACCTCAAGCTGGACTCCTCTCAGCCCACGGGGTCCTTTAAGATCCGGGGCATCGGACACCTCTGCAAAACCGTGAGTCTTTCTCCCCCGGGGAGCCGGAGAATCTGAGGACTCGTTTCTGGGTTAACGGAGTAGTTGTTTGGTCTCTAAAATGTCCAAATATTGGGAGAAATGCTCATGATGACGTCCTGAAATGAGGCTGTCCTCCCCCTGAAAAACGCCCCCATAGGTCGACCGTTCCAGCCTCGTTCTGACCTGAGTTTAGGTTTCCAGTGACAGCGCCCTCTAGTGGTCGTAGCAGTTATACAGTCGCCGAGCTGGCGTGTGCAAAGTGACGTCATGAGTCATCGGTGTCACCCCCCGATGTGAGTCCAGTGCAGATGTGAGTCGTGCATGCTCAGATTTAAACGGTTTACGACATGACTGTCATACTGAAATTAGTGAAATCCGTGAAATAATAAAGTTTTCTCATTACAAACAATCACAGAAGATGGAAATCATTTCAGAAACGTTGTAGCTAGCTATGGTAGCTTGATGCTAACGTTAGCTCAAAACACCATTCACCTGACAGCCGTTGTTGTGTTTGATGCTAACTTGTAGCGAAGCTAGCAGTGAACCAACTGGGTTAAGAAGAAGACTTTCCCCCAGGAGGTTCATGTCCCGTGTAAAAAGAAAAGGAAACCGAGTTCTTGTAACTTTAGGGAAGAAACGGAGCTACGTCATGTATGTTCTGCGTCACGGTGGTAACCTTCAGGAAGTGAAGTAGCGTCTGATTTGAACCCAAACCTCCATCTTTTCATCAACTTAACTCCGTAGTTCTCCTAAAACCAACCAAACTGGGAGCGTTTCACGGGGTTAACGACGTCTTTAACCGTAACCTTCAATAAAGCATACATTATCATTATTCTTCTTCTCTGGTATAAGTATGATGAGGTATTTCCTGCCACCACTAGGGAGCGCTAGTTCATGAAATGTGGGGGGGGGGGGGGGGGGGGGGGGGGGGGGGGGGGCGACGACTTGGCATTAAAATGTGGATCAGTGTTTCCAAAAAGCCCAACACGACGTCCTTAAAATGTCTCATTTTGTCCACAACTCAAAGAGTTTCATTTTCCTGTCCCATTGAACACGCTGACATCTGAGAAGATCAGAAGATCAGAAGACTCAAACTGACTGATTGATTGATTTGATTGGTTATCAAAATAGTTGGCGATGAATTTAATAGTTGACAACGATTGGATTCATCTTTGCAGCTCCACTGTCCTGTGGTTCAGGTGTCTGACTGTCTCGTTTTGTCTCGTTTTGTCTCGTTTTGTCTCGTAGTGGGCGGAGCGAGGATGCGAGCGCTTCGTCTGCTGTTCAGGTGAGTCGTCGTCTTCTTCTTCTTCTATGCGTATTTCACTGTGGGAGAAACTGTATTTTTGGTTCGGCGCCCCTAAAGCAAAGGGGGTCAGACTCAGTCCCTGACATAAGCGTCGCATCCAGGTCCAGACATGTAGAGGTTATTGATTTTATTTAAACCATAAAGCCCGATATCTTTGACTGTATTAGTGCACGTCTCATACGGTCTTCTCACTTAGAGCTCGGTCGACATAAAGTCCTAAAAAAGTCTGCAACAAGCTACTTCTCCATCATAGAGCTCCTAAAAACATTGGGAGAAAGACAACCGCGTATATGAACGCGACGTCATGACGTCATGTTGTTAAAAAGGAACAGAAACTTCAGAAAAAGGCTCCATCCTCCCCTTAAACTACACCTCTGACTAGTATCCTAGACCTAGTACCCGGACTAGACCTGTCTAGTATCTAGATATTTATAATTTTCAGTTTTTTAGACGTTATGTATATTTATATTTATCACTCTACATGCTTGCACACCCATATAAGCAGTTTTATGTTTTAAGACGACCCTGTCTAATTCCAGGAGGAAACGCCGGCATGGCGGCAGCGTACTCGGCCCGCGAGCTCGGCGTCCCCGCAACCATCGTCGTTCCAGGAGTTACACCGAGCCCGACGGTGGAGAGGCTGAAGGACGAGGGCGCCACCGTCATCGTCCACGGCAAGGTCAGTCCAACAGTCCCCAACCACTGTGTGTGTGTGTGTGTGTGTGTGTGTGTGTGTGTGTGTGTGTGTGTGTGTGTGTGTGTGTATACATATATACACAGTCATGGTCATAGTAGAACTTCCCATATTTTATTGTGGTGTTGTGTATTTTTTTACCGAATGATCCTTGCAGGATAATAACATGATCACCCATATATATATATATATATATATATATATATATAATATATATATTATATATATATAAATATATATATGGGTGAATCATGTATTATCCTGCAAGGATCATCGGTAAAAAAATACACACAACACCACTAAGAATATGGGTAAGTTCTACTTGACCATGACTGTGTATATATGTATACACACACACCACACACACACCACACCACACACACACACACACACACACACACACACACACACACCACACACACACACAACAGCACCACACACACACACACAAAAGAAAACAGGAAGTTCTACGATAGAAGTATTCGCAGTAATGAAATTAACCAATGAGCATCAAAATACAGACGTTACCAAGTGGGTTTTAGTCCCTTTTCCAGATGTTTTTTAAGCATTTCCAGATGTTTTAGTTCCTTTTTTCCCAAGTTTTTGTCTGTTTTTCCCCCCGTTTTTTGATTTTTCCGGTGACGTTTTTCTGAAGCTTTTTCTGTCATTTTACTGACTTTCTCCAATGTTCTTTTAACCTTTTTTCCTGTCCACATGTTATAAAACTGAATAAAACTGAATAAAACTGAATAAAACTGAATAAAACTGAATAAAACACCCATATTTAGTATGAGTAGTGGACTGATCCTAGCTTTTACCTGTGAAGAGCGTCAGATGGAACCATCCATCTTTTGTCTTTTTGACATTTTAATTGAAAGAATGACAGAAAGACTACAGAGATCTGTGGATGAATCCGGGTTAACTGACTTTTAAAGGAGTCTCTTTTTGTGTCTTTCTGTCTCTCTCTGTCTCTTTCTGTCTCTTCCTGTGTCTTTCTGTCTCTCTGTGTCTTTCTGTCTCTTCCTGTCTCTTTCTGTCTCTCTCTGTCTCTTTCTGTCTCTTCCTGTGTCTTTCTGTCTCTCTGTGTCTTTTTGTCTCTTCCTGTGTCTTTCTGTCTCTTCCTGTGTCTTTCTGTCTCTCTCTGTGTCTTTCTGTCTCTTCCTGTCTCTTTCTGTCTCTTCCTGTGTCTTTCTGTCTCTCTGTGTCTTTCTGTCTCTTCCTGTCTCTTTCTGTCTCTTCCTGTGTCTTTCTGTCTCTTCCTGTCTCTTTCTGTCTCTTCCTGTGTCTTTCCTTTGTCTTCTGTCTTCTTCTGCTTTTCTGTCTCTCGCTGCTCTTTCTGTCTCTCTGGTCTTTCTGTCTCTTCCTGTCTCTTCCTCGGGTGTCTTTCTGTCTCTTCCTTGTCTCTTTCTGTCTCTTCTCTGTCCTCTTCTCTTCTCCTCTTGTCTCTTCTGTCTCTTCGTTCTTCTGTGCTCTTCCTGTGTCGGTCTTCTCTTCCTGGTCTTCTTTCTGTCCTCTCTGTGTCCTTCTGTCTCTTCCTGTCTCTTTCTGACTCTCTCTGTGTCCTTCTGTCTCTTCCTGTCTCTTTTCTGTCTCTTCCTGTCTCTGTCTCTTCCTCTCTTTCTTCTCTCGTCCTTGTCTCTGTCCTGTCTTTCGACTCTCTCTGTGTCCTTCTGTCTCTTCTTCCTGTCTCTTTCTGTCTCTCTCTGTGTCCTTCTTCCTCTTCTGTCTCTTCTGCTCTCCTGTGTCCTTCCTTCTCTCCTTCCTGTTCGTCTTTCTGCTGCTGTCTCTTCCTGTCTTTCTGTCTCTTCCGTGTCTTCCTGTCTCCTGTGTCCTTCTGTCTCTTTCTGTCTCTTTCTTGTCTCTCTCTGTGTCTTTCTGTCTGCTTTCTGTCCTCTTTCTGTCTCTTCCTTCCTTCCTTGTCCTCCTGGTCTTTGTTTTCTGTCCTTTCTTTCTGTTTCTTCTCTTCTCATTCTTCTGTCTCTTCTGTCTCTTTGTTCTCTTCCTTGTCCTGTCCTTTCTCTCTCGTTCCTGTTCTTCCTTTCCTTTCTGTCTCTTCCTGTCTCTGTTCCTGCTCTCCTCCTGTTCCTTCCTGGCTTCCTGTCTCTTTCTGTCTGCTTTCGTCTTCCTGTCTCTTCCTGTGCTCTTGTCTGTCTCTGTCCTGTCTCTTCCTGGGCTTCGTTCTTTTCTCTCTCCTCTCTCGTTCCTGCGCGTCTCTTGTGCCTTCTGTCTCTTCCTGTCTCTTCTGTCTCCTCCTCTTGTCTTTCTTCTGTCTCTTCCTGTCTCTTTGTCCTGTCTCTCTGTGTCCTCTTCTGCTCTTCCTTTCTCTTGCCTGACTCTCTCTGTGTCCTTCTGTCTCTTCTGTCCTCTCTTCGTGTCTCTCCTCTGTCCTTCTTCCTCGTCCTGCTTCTGTCTGCTCTCTCTGTGTCTTCTGTCTCTTCCTGTGTCTCTTCCTGTCTCTTCCTGTCCTTCTTTGCTGTCTTTCTGTGTCTTCTTTCTGTCTTTCTGTCTCTTCGTTCTTCTGTCTCTCGTGTCCTTCTGTCTCTTCCTGTCTCTTTCTGTCTCTCCTCCTCTTCCTTGTCTCCTGTGGTCTTCTGTCTCTCTGTCTCTCCCGTGGTCTTCTGTCTCTTCCTGTCTCTTTCTGTCTCTCCTGTCTCTTTCCTCCTCTTCGGTCTCCTGTGTCTTTCCTGTCTCTTTCTGTCCTTCCTGTTCCTCTGTGTCCTGTCTCTTCCTTGTCTCTTCCTGTTCCTCCTGTGTCTTTCTTCTTTTTCTGTCTCTCCTCTGTTGTCTTTCTGTCTCTTCCTGTCCTTTCGTCTCTTCCTTCTTTTCCTCTCTTCCTGTGTCTCCTGTCTCTTCTGTCTCTTCCTGTGCTTCCTGTCTCTTTCTGCCTCTTTCTGTCTCTTCCTGTCTCTCCTGTGTCCTCCTGTCTTCGCTTCTTCTTCCTCGTCTGTCTCTCCTCCTCCTGTGTCTTTCTGTCTCTTTCTGCTCTCTCGTGTTCTTTCTGTCTCTCCTTTCTCTTTTCTGTCTTTCTTCCTCTCTTCCTCTCTTCCTGTGCTCCTTCCCTGTCTCTTCCTGTCTCTTCTGCCTCTCCTGTGTCACCCTGTGTCTTCAGGGCTCTGGTAGAAACCATGCGTAGGACAGCAGCTCGTAGCGAACCACCCGGCTGGATCTTCATCTCTCCCTTCGACGACCCCTCATCTGGTGAACATCAAATTTATATATATAATATATATATATTTATATGATATATAATATATATAGAGTTATATATATATATATATATATATATATATACACACCTATATACACCCTATATATACATATACATATTATATACACACCATTTCTTCTCCCCATACGAGTGAAAGAAAAGGGTTTATGTTTATTAACATATTTAATTTCCTCTATCTCAACTACATTTCTCCGCTTCAAAAATCCAATCCAATTTTTGTTTTTGTGTGTGCGTGTGTGTGGTATGGTGTGGGTGTGTTATGTGTGTGTTGTGTATGTGTGTATGGTGCGTGTGTGTGTGTGGGGCGGTGTGTTGTGTTTGTATGTTTGTGTGTTGTGTGTGTGTGTGTATGTGTGTGTTGTATGTGGTGTGTGTAGATGTGTGGTGTAGGTTCTGCGTGTGTATTGTATGTGTGTGTATGTGTGATGTGTATGTGTATGTGTATGTGTAGGTGTGTGTGTGGTGCGTGTGCTTGGTGCGCGTGCGTGCGTGCGCGTGCGTGCGCTGCCGTGCGGTGCGTGCGGTGCTGATGCGTGCGTGTCGTGCGTGGGTGTTGTGTGTGTGTGTGCGTTGCGTGTGTGTGTGTGTGTGTGCAGTGGAGGGCCACACGTCTCTGTGGCCGAGCTGGAGAAGGAGCTGACGGAGAGCCCGCGCGGTGGTGCTGTCCTGGTTGGGGGGTGGGGCTGCTGAACGGTGGTGGTGGGGGGCTGAGCACGGCCCACGCGTGATTGTGCGGCCCCGTGGTCGCCATGGAAACGCTGGGAGCACACAGCCTCAACGCCGCCGTGACGGCCGGCGAGCTGGTCACGCTGCCGGAGATCACCAGGTGAGACGAGCACACAACTCTCTCACAGTGTCAGGGACTTCGTGTGTTTTAACGCACAATGATCAACATTTCTCCTCTGAAACTGAAACTGAAAAACCCCAAAATCTGAATTTATCAGATGTTACGTAACAGTTTACAGTCATAATAGGATGTTAGTACGCACAAGACACACGCCTTGTAAGAACAGGAATCTTCTGTTTAGATGAAAACAGTGTGTTGATGGATACAATGTGAAATATACACTCATATATGTATATATATATTATATATATATATATATATATATATATTGGGAATATATTATCTGCAAAAAGAGGAACCGTGTTCTGGCGCAAACTTTCCCAAGTGCTATTTTGCAGTTTTAGAATGCGCACACACCCATCACATGCACATGCACGCACACACCCATCACATGCACATGCACACCCATCACATGCACATACACGCACACGCCCATCACATGCACACACACACCCATCACATGCACATACACACACACACACATTCTCTTATAGACATTGACACACACACCGAGGCCATTTACGTAGCCTAAAGCTGTGAGACTCTACTGGACCAAATCTGACCTCTCTCTCTCTCGCTCTCTCATCTCTCTCTCGTCACTCTCTCTCTCGTTCGTCTCTCAGTCTCTCTAACTCATTCTCTCTCTCTCTCTCTCATCCTCCTCTCTCTCTTCTCATCGCTCAGCCTCCTTCTCTCCTCTCCATCTCCTCCTCTTCTCTCGTTACTCTCTCCTCCTCTCTCTCTCTCCTCTCTCTCTCTCTCTCTCTCTCTCTCTCTCATCT
>NW_022605609.1:308453-351611 GCF_008692095.1 Etheostoma spectabile | reverse complement strand
TTTGGATATAGAATGTCCGGGAGGATTGTGTTAAAGGTTGGAGCTGTATAATCCACAAAGAGCATCCGGACGTAGCTCTGCTGCTGCTCCAGGTGGCTCAGTGCACAGAGTGGAAGCTACGGCGATGGCATCCTCTGTGGATCTGTTTGTGCGGTAGGCAAAACTGATAGGGGTCCAGATCTGGGGGGAGGTAGTCCTTGATGTGTTGGAGAAACAAGTCTCTCGAAGCACTTCATGATTACCGGGGTGAGGGCCACAGGACGGTAACATTTAGGTGGTGATGGGAGACTTCTTCGGCACTGGGATGATATGGCTGATTTTAGGCAGGGGGGGATGACTGCCTGGGGCCAGGGAGAGGTTGAAGATCCTAGCAAAGATGAGGGCGAGCTGGTGAGCACAGCCCTGAGCACCTTGCCAGGAACTCCATCTGGGCCAGCAGCCTTCCTGGATTCACTGCTAGGAGTCTCGTTCAACGTCGTGCTCCTTTACGGGTGAGAGGGGTGTGTGCGGAGGAACCAGGTGTGGATGGGGGTAGGGATTGGGGGTCGTGCAGCAGAAACCAGGTGGAGTTGTCGGCAGGGCTGGGGCGGGGGTTGTGGTGACTCAAAGCGAGCAAAGAAGCAATTCAGCTCCTCTGCCAGCTTCGCACTGAAGCTCCTGAGATGAATCACAGCCCCTGGGTTGGTGATGTCATGTATGCCCCCCACACCTCCCGTGTGTTGTTATTGCTGGACAGATGGGACTCTATGCACTTCTTGTGGTCGCTTTGGCTCTTTTAATTCCACTTTTCAGGTCAGCTCGAGCATACCTGTACACATGGATGCTCGGTCCGTCTGACCTGAAGGCAGCGTCGCGGACCCTGAGGAGTGCACGGACATGGCTGGTCATCCAGGTTTCTGGTTAGGGAGATCCGGATGGTTTTGTCCACAGTCACATTCCCAATTGCAGAACTTAATGTAGTCCAGTACTGTTCCTGTGAATGATTCCAGCTCCTGGTGTTCAAATAAGTCCCAGTCTGTCTGGCTGAAGCAGTCCTGCAGTTTGGAAAGGGCATTTTCAGGCCAGGTTGTAAACAGTCTTTATGGTGGCCTGGTGCTGCGTCTGAGGGGGTGTGTAGGCTGGGGGGAGCAGGAGAGAGAGATGGTCTGACTGGCCAAGATGGGGGAGGGGTATGGCTCTGTACGCGTGCTTAATGTTAGAGTAGACATGATCCAGGGTGTTCTGTCCTCTAGTAGGACACTTTACATGTTGGTAGAATTGCGGGAGTACAGTCTTCAGATTGGCCTTATTATAAAGTCTTCTGCAATTATATGGACACCGTCGGGGTGGGCTGTGCTGTTCTCGTTGACGGTGTCCGACAGGAGAGAGAGCGCTGTTTTTACATTGGTGTGGGGGCGGTATATACACAGCCATGATGATCACTACCGTTAGCTCTCTAGTAGAAAAAAAGGCCGGCATCTTACAGACATGTACTCGAGGTCAGGGGAGCAGTGTTTATCTATGATTGTCCCGTTGTTACACCAGTTGTCATGTATGTACATACAGAGCCCTCCTCCCTACTCTTACCGGAGCTTTGAGTCCTGTCCCCAGGCGTAGTAGTGCGTCCTCCTAGGTTGCATGCTAACGTGGGGTATGCCGGGTAAAGCCAGTTTCGGGGATAATCAAAACACAGCAGTCACGAACAAAGCGATTACCAGCGAGTTGTAATTGCAGGTCGTCCATTTTATGCGTTAGCGCTCTGGCATTGGAGAGTACAGACTGGAAGAGGTGGCTTGTGAGGTTGTTCTTAGCCTTAGCAAGACGCCGGCCCTGCGTCCGCGTTTCTGCTTCCTCTCCTTGCGTCGTCTTCGCCGCCTCCTAGCCCCGACAACAATCCACGGAGGCCCGGGCGGGCTGTCTCGCTATGCGACAGGAATGTTATGTTGTTATGAAAATCTGGCGAAAAGCTATCTGGTGCCAGTCCCGATGTCCAAAAGGTCTTGGCGGGTGTGGACTGTGGACTTTCGCAAAGCCGATGGTACACAACCAAGAGAAAAGAAGTACAAAAACAAACAAAAAAAAACAACAAAAAGAACACTGAAAAGGAGAGCTGTGAGCCGCTGCGTCTGATCGCGCCGCCAAGGTTCCACAGTAACCTTCCAGAGTGGTCGTACCATTGCATTGTACTTGCACGTTCTAACGCTTTGACTTACCAAAACTTCATTAACATCCACGCAATTGCATTTGATTTCCAGATTCAAAATGCCACCTTACCAGCACTTGCTGCACTTCATCCGACACACGTGAGACCAGGCCGCCTCACTAGGTTGGTCTCACAGGCACTTATTCCACTTCCTCCATATAAAAACAACTTGGGTCAGAAATCTTTTTTTTATACATGCACCAAGATTGTGAATGACGTCCCACATCACATCAGAACACTATCATCCATCTCATATTTCAGAAAGACCAAACAGCTCCTTGACAGTTACACTTGCACACATTAATTCTCATGTATTGTCCAAGCCTTGTTGCACTGTCTGGATTTGTCTAGTCCAGCTTATGTCTTGTATAAATGTTTCTGTCCTTATGAAACTGTAATGTTGCTTTAGTTGTCTGTATTTGTCTAGTCCATATAGATGTCCTGTGCAGATGTCCCGACGTGCTGTAACCACGTTCAGTGTTTTATGTTTCTGCAGAACAGGAGCCTGCTGGAAACCACTTTTTAAACTGAGTCAGGCCCGTTTATATTGTAATGTTACTTTATTTAACTTTCTTGAATAAGAAATATAATGAATGAAATGAAGACGCTTTTTAGGGAAATGTTCTGTATGATTTGGGTCCCAGATGACATCATGTTTATGACAGCGTCAGAGTTTCTGCCTCAGAAAACATTTGTTGTTTTGCAGATTGGAGAGCTTCAGAGTCCTGAGATGTTCCATGTGATGTGTGGATGTTGATGTTCTATATCGGTGAATTTGGTTAGTGTCTGGACATCAGTGGAGCTGACTCTGCTGGGTTGGGATTTGAATGTTCTGATGGGCTTCTTCACTGGAAACTGTTCTCTTCATTTGAGGAAACTTCAGCTTGTTGAGGTGTGTGTGTGTGGTGTGTGTGTGTGTGTGTGTGTGTGTGTGTGTGTGTGTGTGTGTGTTAAGTGAACTGTATCAGTCTCTGCAGTAGCTTCCAGCTGCAGCAGTCAATTCAGTTTCTGTTCAGTCTGATGAGGGAGGGTTTTTGTACGACGCTTTTTCACTGTGTGAACACACTCTTACTGTTGATCCAATGTATACTCTGACAGTAATAAACTGCTGCATCTTCAGCCTCAACTCCACTGAGGGTCAGATTGAAGTCAGACTTTGATCCACTGCCTGAAAAACGATCTGAAATCCCTGATGCTCGCTCATAACAAAGTAAATGAGTGGTTTAGGAGATTCTCCATCTCTCTGTTGGTACCAGTACAAAAGTTCTTTTCCAATATTCGAACCCCAAGCTGAACCTGCTATCTCAACATCTTGACTGGTCCTACAGCTGATGGAGACGGAGGCTCCCCGAGCAGAGCTCACTGCTCCAGGCTGAGTCACTGTGACCTGACCTCTGGACTCTGAGGACACAGAGACAAAAACATAAAGCAGCATCACGGTTTAGTCGGCTTCATTTCAGAGGGACGGATGTTCATAGAGGAGAGGAGTTTGATTCTCTGGACTTTACCTGAGAAGCAGCAGCAGAGGAGAGTCCCAGATGAGGACGGAGGTCCGAGTCATGTTTCTGATGAGGAGGATTTCTGTGTCTTCTGTTGTCATGGAGGACAGCTGTCAGTCCTCCAGTGTTCAACTCTCAGGACTATAAAGTCTCCCAGAGCACTGGAGCATGGTGCTGCTGATGCAAAGTGGCTCTCTATGGAAATGCTCCGCCTGACTCCAACAGGGACTTGGATTACTCTGAGGATGCTGTTTCTCTACGGATCAATCCCTTTATCACAGGATTGATCCAGAATGTGTCAGGGAGCATTTTAATGTGGACGGACTCTAATTGTGGATACATTACTTTCTAAACCCTTTCTGTCTGCTTTCATTATTGTTGGAGGGATCAATTTCACTTTCAGACACATTCAACAATAAATCTCTAAAAATGTGATTCATTCTGAACAGATGTGGCGGTGCTTATACATATACAGTGAAATAGTAAATGAATAATAACCAACAGGAAGTGTGTGTTGTTGAATGTGTTGTGTTCAAAGTCAGAGAGCCGTGTCTCTCTACAGTGAGAGGTTTTTGTACGACGGCTCAACCAGTTTGTGTCACTGTGGTACACGTTCGGTGGAGGAACCAGACTGGAACTTGGCTGTGAGTACATTTAAGTCTTTTAATCACCCAGATTTTATATCTCTTCTATTTGAATTTCATAGCTGTAGAGCGTAAGCAAGTTCAATTTTTATGTATTTTATTAATTCATGAGCAATGTTTTAGTCTTCTGCAGACATCTAACTCTCTAAAAGCTGAAATATCTGATTTTACCCAATTTCACATGATTTTTTAACATTGTTCTACCCACAATCAAACGCCAGTTTTTTATTAGAAATTTAAATGATGAATAAAAGGTTGTGCGTGTCTGATTTGCAGGAGAAACCTTGTAATCAGGTTTTAGACGACAGAAACTTGAGGACTTGTAGTTTAGGTGTTGTCAGAGAGAAGTCAAATTATCAAATATTTCTGCACAAATGCTGAAATCAGTTAGTATTTCTGTTTTTTATTTCTCCTCCTTTATCATGGAGACTAACTCAGAGCAGCTTCAATAAAGTTTTTTTTTTTTTCACACACACTTAAGTTTTCCTTAAAGAGGTTTGGTATTGTTAGTTTTTAATTATCCACCACATTTATAACTGTTATGATGATTTTAAATGTATTTTCATCAAGTAGTATTGAACAGTGTGAAGATAAAGATCGGCATTTGGAAACGCTCAAATTATTAATTATCTTTATATTGTTGAAGCTGGTTGAAATCTTTTTTTAAAGTTTGCTAAATGACTGAAATCCACATGAAGACCATGTGATCATTGGCACTTCATTTCCTCTATTTGTTTAATTTCACTAATAATTTAAAGTAAAGTTCTTACAAGACATTTTAAAAAATGTTGCCAAATCAGTTTTTTATGTCCAGTGCAGTTTGATGTATTTGGGTCATATGAGGACTCTTTCTGTGCTGAAATGCATGAGAGGTTTCTTAAAGGGAAGTGAAACAAGGTGTGAGAGAGTGACTGGTGGAGCAGAAAAACCATGAGACAGAAACTCCTTAAAGGAAAGATAATGGCAGGGACTCTGCTACTGGTTTTACTCTGACACTGCTCTCACTCTGCACTCTGCAACTAGCTCTGGCTTTTATTTCTCCTCTTTCAATAGACACATTTACCAGCTGGTTGCAATGTCTCAATATTATTTCTTCACATAATAAAGACGTAGTCATCAAATCAGCTGTTTCCTGTTTTCTTTATGGTGTCACTGACTTTATGAAATCCTGAAGACAAACTGATCCAACAAATATGTTTTATTGTCTCCATGGTGACTGTAGAAAGACAGTATAGGATTATGTAAAACAATGTCTGTAATGATAAACCTTTGGAACAAAACTCATTGTCGGAACATTTCAATGATAAATTAGGATTGAGGAAATTAAGGATGGCAATATTATATTTGTTTTAGGTATATCTAAAGAATAGTCAATATTACTCGCATGAAACTACAAAATTCTAACACGTTTTTTAAATCGGAAATAAAAAGCATATCATCAGCGTTGAGAGAAATAAAACGATTAATCTGCAGTTCAAATTCTGGAAATATTTACATTTTGTTTCTGCTGAATAAACAAAGACAAAGAGACAACAAAGAAAATATGTCTAATGTTACTGATTTGCACACAGAACTTCATAAATCATTTGGTTACAATCATGAAATACATGTGGTCGCCAAAACACAAAAACAATACAAAATGACTCAAATACAAGCTCCAATCACAATGCAGTTGGGACACTGCCTAAAACGTGTTATGTAAATACAGAAGATCTAGTATGTATGCCAAAAAAAAAATAGAATACAATCATTTGCAAATCCTTCAAATCCTTTCAACTTGTATATAAGTTGAAAAGGATTTGCAAATTATAGTTTATACAGTAGTGGAAGTCATTTATTTCTGGATCATGGATTGACAGACCGATGTTCAATAATTTGTTCTAAAGCAGGAAATTAATTTTAATTCATAAAATGTCATTGCAACTTAATTAAACATTATAAAGTTTTAGTTTAGGCAACAGAAAGAACTGTGAAAGCAGCATTTCTCTTTCAGCCAAACTGCTGAACTGCGTGTGGGGTGTGTGTGTGTGTGTGTGTGTGTGTGTGTGTGTGTGTGTGTGGTGTGTGTGTGTGTGTGTGGTGTGTGTGTGTGTGTGTGTGTGGCTGGGTGTGGGGGGTGTGAAACCCTTTAACTAAGGTGTGAATAAATACAATTTATAAATGTTTCTGTTTTCAGTTTTATACACCTGCACTTATAGTTTATAAAGGGTTTCATAAAATAAATCCAAATATTGGACAATGCAGTGTCCTGATTGAAGTTAAGAAAATCACTGGAAAGGAGTAACTATGTTTTTATTAAAATATATCAAATTAATCAGTAATAAGGTTGTGTGTGTGTGTGTGTGTGTGTGTGTGTGTGTGTGTGTGTGTGTGGTGTGCTGTTACTTGCTAAACGTTTTATTCTCAAAGATCCGGCTGGTAAAGAAACTTTATTCCTTCACATTATTCCTGCATCGGGAGAAGATATTGAGGTCCCAACTATATATGGTTGGGTTAGGGTTAGATGCCCCAACAATATTTAGTTGGGTTAGGGTTAGATGCCCTGACTATATATAGTTGGGCTAGGGTTTGATGCATTATTATTTCCAGATAGTAGCCTACGTATTTGAGCGGTATGGTTTTTCTTCCCAGTCTATCAGTTATGTCGCCTACATATGTTAGATCTGCTGCAGGTAGCACTGTGTCCCCCCTTTGTCTGTCCTTAATTGCAGGAGTGAAGCCTGGTGTGCGGGAGTCAGGGTTCCAACTGCAGCTCATCTACTCTAATCACCTCTGCTTCAAATACCAGGTCAACCTACTACACTTCATCAGATCATAGTCAAGACTATGTTAGGCTTGCTGATGAGGCTACCTGGTGTCCTAGGTTTTGTCATATTTGCTTGTCCTGATTATTCTTTGTCTGCCACAATTCTTTGAACCAGACTCCTGCTGACACTTCACTCCTGCTCTCCACACTGGATCTTTGATTATTGGACACGAACCCTCAAACACGGTCCCACACACGCTTTGTACCCTGGATTACCATTGGATTTGGACTTAGCTTTTCCCTGTTGCACCCCTTAACTTGGACTTTGGAATAAACCTATAAACTATCTGTTTCCGTGTTCCGTGTCTGCATTTGGGTTCAACCTAGTTCCACGCGTAACAGCATTGCCTTATCTGTCCTCATATCACTAACGTCACCCATCGTGGACATACTCTACATCCCAGTAGTTTCTTTGTGTCATTGTGTGCTGTTTTGCAAATGGCACTTTTCTTACAATATTGGCATATTAGTAAAGCCACTGTAGCAAAGCAAAGACTGCAACTCAATTGTTCTGAAACATGTTTTAAGCATTTTTGTAGCGTTCCCTGGACACCAACCACTAAGAGCTGTCAAGTGAGTGGAGATCACGCCACCCAGAGTGTATCTTGGGTTAAACGTGGACTTTCCAAGGGTGCATGGTAACTGTCCTGGGCCGTAGGGTCCTTTTCTGAGCTAAATAACGTATGGGGTAACTAAGAATTTGCAGAAAAATGTTGTGTGATTAACTGACTGAGAAGTATTTCTTAGAAATAATGTTGGATGTATTGTCTATTAATGTTTGAAGCCTAGAGAGCTTCCAAAACAACTGTGTAACTAAATGCTAAAAAATTATTAAAAGACGAAATATGGGGATTGATTGAATTCTGAAAAAGGGCAAATGGACAAACAAGTTAGGACATGTTCAGCTTGTTGGGAAATCAGAGTGGGCAGCAGGAACATGCATGAATCATTGATGGGAGCAAACTAGGTTTTTGTGTCAAACTGTATAAAGGGCAGAAACAGGCAGGGATTGGGGTTATCCTCAGCAGTTCTCAAGGGCGTTGAACTGGACAAAGATCTTTAGACTCTGCATCCTCAACTATAAAAGAGTTGGGAGTTGGACATGAGAACAGCAAAAGAAAACTTCAGATAACTTCTTCAGTGGAATTGCGAGACAGAAGCCACCGTAGCCAACCCGGTTGAAGGAGTAATTCGGACTCTGACGTCTTTTTCTGTTCAACTGCCTCAAAGGCTGTGGATTTATAGACATTTTGAAGACTTTGGACAAGGTTGGACAGCCAAGGGCAGAAGAAAGGGCGCGGTCCCCCCGGCCAGGGTGACACGCTCCTGTCCCACCTCTACAAAAAGAAGATTGCCAAATTCATCCAAGCTCAACTATCGCATCCAGGTTTTGCCCTTCAACATTCCTATCAATTATTAGGAACTGACCAGTATAGCTGATAGCGTTTACAAGTCAATCATTTTAAGGGAGTTTTACATTTGTAATCATTTTATCAAGTTTTATTCAATATCACAAAATCAGATGCGTGTTTTTGAATTCTATTCATTGATCAATTTATGCTCAATCCTTAAGTTGTATGCTTGCTCTTGCTCTATACTACAATAAAATATATAAATACTGCATTTAAAGTACAAGCAGTAGACATTGAATTATTTCACTAAAGGTTGCAATTAATGGGGTGTAGTGAGTTTAACATCTTAAAGGTTCTTATAGGTTGCTCTAGCCACTGAAATTAATTTACCTTAGGGCCTATTTTCCTGCCCGCTAAACAATATCCTAGCAACTAACCAAGTGCCCTGATCAATGAGGAGAGAGCTGTCGTGAACGGGCGCGGCTGAGGTGGTATCTGGGTCTGGGGCTATTCAGTCAGGTGCTGTTTCAGAGTAAGCAGGGTAGACGCTCGGATGGAGACAGTTAGGAGCTAGGAGAATCTCTTCAACACCAGCTTAAACAATCCTCAGTCATACCTAGAAGGGTAATATCCATAGGTTTAAGAAGGATCGGACCCTTTGAACGGAGAGCTGGTCCAGTACCCTCCTAAACAGGGGATTACCGGGATCTAACAAGCCATTTAAGAGTTCCACAGTACTGCAGTAAACCCTTTGAAATAAAAGATCATGAATTATAATTCAGAATAGGATTAGTAGGCCTAGTACTTTTTCCCAGCAGGATTGCACCAAAACGAAATAGATTGTAGGTTCAGTGTGCAGTGGCCCAGAGTCTCCGTTGGCCGGCGATGTATTGTTTTTGTAATATTTAATCTTAAAGCTCACCACTGCCCTGCTTACTCTGCATTTCTGGGTCTGCCATTTCCTGAAAGCTTAACTTCCTCTAACAGAACAAAAATAAGTCTCTGGTCCAACAATAGTTCCTCTTTTAGAGATGGGTGAATGCACGAATATGTTTTTACTTTACTTTACTTAAAGATAATTTTATAAAGTTTATCTGAAGGGTTTTATAATTCCAATTCCTAAATGAATGCTGCAATTTGAGTCATATTTTTAAGTGGAACTTGTTGCTTAACAGTAACACATGTATTAGGATGTGCATCTGTCTTAGTGGTTTGTGCCACTTCCTGTTTTCAAGGAGTGACCAACTCAAAGACGGACAGTGAAAGTTTTTCAGTTGGTCAAGAGGTCTGCAGAAAATGTCGCTGCGCCACATTTGAGCCTGAATATGAGATATAAAAGAAATGTCCAAGAGACCAGCGGAGAGGAAGAGGAGAGTCAGGTGGGGATCTTAGAGGAGGAAGAGCATCACGCTGATCTCGGGCCACAAAGAGCCGGTAAGTCTGAAATGATGATGGTGGAAAGAGGAAGTTTATCTCAGTTTACGTGTGGCTTTAGAACAATTACATACTGAATAATATTTCTCAATCAATCCACCATTGGTCACCTTTAACTCTGGGTCATTATCAGGTGTCCTGGTGCTGTAATCTGGTGCCTTGTGAGTCATTATTCTTATTGTTATAATCTTACTTCCAAAATAATAACTCCTGTTGTGGATGTATTTTGTCTCCGTAGGACCACACACTCAAAACAAGCCTGCAGCCAACAACAGAAGGCGTCTCAAAGCTGCTGCAGTGACTCTGGGAGGGTTTTATCTTCTGATATTGGCTGCACTCTTCATTTACTGTGAGTATTTATGTTTTAATACAAACTGTCATATCTTAAAGGAGACATGTCATAAAAACATGCTTTTCCAGTTCTTATCTACATTTGGGCATCTGGAGGTCTACCAACCCACCAACTGGGAAATAAGACTATTCAACAAGCTATTCACATCTGACTCCTCCTCCTCTGTCCCAGTCAGGCTCATTAGAATATACTTCCCCTTTCTGAGGATCTCCGCCCACGGCTTCACAACCACCGTCTGCATAGTGGCGCCATATTTTTTAAATGAGCCAATCAGAGCAGACTTGGTTTTTACAGGAGGAGTCTTGAAGAGACAGTTTAAAACAGAGGATGTGGTTCTTGTTCACACTTGATGATGATAATGAGTGATATTTCATTATGCACAGGATACATAACTTAATTCTTTCTTTAGTTTAAAGAAGAATGATTTGGTGTTGTTGGTCGGTTCTTATTTTGATGGGGTTTCACCTGATATTTATTTAGTCTATTTGCTCTTTCATAGTTTGAAATTCTCATTTTATATTATTGATTACCTTTCCTTATGTAACTGTTGTTATTTCTATCCTATATAAGGCTTATCTTATTTTTCAGTCACTTTGCTGCAGACCAGATACGACCAACTGAGCAACAACTACACTCAGTTACAGGATGAAGTAAATCAGCTGAAGGACAGAACTGAAGGTGAGAAAAGTTGAACCCCAATAATGAATAAATAATGAACATAATATTATTATAATATAATAATCTCATGATGTCTTACTTGCATCTATGGCTGTTTATTTCAAGACGTCTCTACAGTCAGTTACAGAATAAAACTGAGTGTAAATCACAGTCAGTTACACGATGAAGTAAAGCAGCTGAAGAACAGAACTGAAGGTGACAAAAGTTAAAACCAGTAACCTCCTGTATTATACACATTTACATCATAGACCTTGATTGTGTAGTTAGCGTTGATTATAACTGTTTCATGCTGTTCAACTGTTTTGCCGATGATGTGAATATTTCTGTTAGAGACGGTCATTTACACACCTAAAAACCTGGGTTGATATTCAAATTATTCACAGAGTAATCCTCCTGAAAGGGAAACGTAACAGAGGAAAGAAAGATCTTTATTTATTTAGTCTATGTGATCTTTCATAGCTTCAAATTCTCATTTTAGATTGTTTTCCTTTCTTTATGTAACTGTTATTTCTGTCCTAAATAACGGCTCACCTTATCTTATATTTCAGTCACTTTGCTGCAGACCAGATACGACCAACTGAGCAACAACTACACTCAGTTAAAGGATGAAGAAAAGCAGCTGAAGAACAGAACTGAAGGTGAGAAAAGTTTAAAACCAGTAAACTCCTGTATTATACACATTTACATCATAGACGTTGATTTTAACTGTTTTGCTGATGATGTGACTATTTCTGTTAGAGACGGTCACTTACAAACCTTAACCCTCTGAGCCCGAGACACTCGCCCACGAGTGTAAAAGTACCTCTGATTCATAGTTTTATAACTTTTGAACCATACAAGCGATTTACTCACTTTCGGTTTCGTTTGAATCCTGACGCTTTCGGCTTTACGGCGGTCTTTTCCGGGTCTTTCTAGCCTCTACAGGGGTTTTCTATCCAGCCTGGAACTTCAGCCTCTTGGGCTTTAAATCCATACTGTTATATCCAAGATTAATCCACTTTTATCCATAATTCATCGCGTTTTGGCTCATTTCTGCCGCTGGTTCGCTCCTCCGTCTCTCTCTCTGTCTGTCCTGTCTATTGTTTCAAGAAGTACATGCCCATATATGGGAGATAAAAGCACCCCTCTTGTATGGAAGGCCAGAGGGGACAAAAATGCCTATATACTCTATTGAAGGCAAAATAATGCAATATTTAGACACATATTTGCTTGTATAACACTGCTGTGGGTGTAATATCAACAAATATGACATTATTATGTTATTATTGGCATAAGTAAATGTCATGAGAGCAAAACGTCTTGACTTTTTTGGAGAAAAAAAAGGCATGTTTTTGTCAACTGTATAAGTTATGATGATTATTTCTTCACAGTGTGACTCCCAGGACATATGAGAAGTGTTTTAGAGGTTTTACTTATATGTCTGTGATATCAATACATATCTGGAAGATCATTTATTTATTTATTATTTATTTATTATTTAGTTATTTATCTTTAAGGCCCTACAACCATTTTTAACATGTAAGTGACCTCACTGCAACCCAAATATTCTAATAACCCAGTTTGTCCTAAAAAAAATGATGTTCATATCTTGACTGTAGACAACAGGGTTGATGTTTTACAAGCTTTATATAAATAAAACCAGACGGAAATTAAACTGTAAAAATGGCCTCAGGGCCCAGAGGGTTAACACCTGAGTTGATATTCAAATTATTCAGAGTAATCCTCCTGAAAGGGAAAACCCTCATGTTGTCCTTTGGTCACATTGACCCGTTTTCAGTAAAGAAAAAAAAAAAAAAAGTTGTCACAAAAAAATGGGCCATCAAAATAAGCTGAAAATGTCAAAACTTAAAAACATGAAAAAGCACCCATTACATTGAAACAGTGGCAAAAATGTTGGAAAAAGTGATAAATGTTGAAACAAAGTGAACAAAACGTTTTTTTCATGATTGATGGGAGGACAACACAAGGGTTAACTCAATAGTTACAACTCCAAGTCGTATCACTTTGACACTGAATGGTGTGAAATCTGTTTTTAAATCTTGTTGTTTGACATGAAGCTAAAGTCTGTCCTGATGGATGGACGAGATATGGATGCAGTTGTTACTTTAAATCTAAAGAGAAGAAGGTTTGGGAGGACAGCAGAGATGACTGTCAGCAGAGAGGATCAGATCTGGTCGTCATTGACAACGAAGAGGAACAGGTGAGTGTGTTTGCTTCTGAGTGAGTGATCTCAGAGAAAAAGACATTAATGGAAATATGTAAATATGAAGAGAAAGGAAAATGTTAGTGTTAATGTTGCTGTGTTGATCTCTAACGGTGAACTTCCTCATGTTCTCTGTTTCTCTGCTGATTCTAATGTCTTTCTTCTCTTTCCTCCGTTACTAATGTGTGGTTCCTGTCCTGCTGTTGGGTCCAGTCCTCAGTGTGGGGGGACCGAGGATCCCTCTTGTGTTGTTGGGGCTGATGAAGTCACAAGATGACTTTACTACAACAGAAATGCTGAACTGGGAACAGAGAAATGATTGTTGTCTCTCGTCCACTTCTAGAAGTTTGTCTCTGAGCTGAGTAACGGAGGAGAGTCCTGGATTGGTCTACGGTATGTATGGGGACCAGGAGGATGGGAATGGAGATGGGTGGACGGATCACCGCTGACAGAGAAGTGAGACATTTTAAAGGTGTTTGGTTTTCATCACAATTCAGTCACACAGAGGTTTCCTTCTTTCATTAGCAGCTGTTTCAGGTTACATTGATTTCAAAGCTCAATCTTAAATCAGTTATTGAAATAATGTGATTATTAACAGATAATATACATTTTTAAAATGAATTTTAACAGTTTCTTTCAAATTAACAACAATCAGCAGTTTCAGCTGTTTGATAAAAGAACATTTTATTTGTCTGACAGGTTCTGGGGACCAGGACTGCCTCGCTATGATGGTTACCGGTACGCTGCAGCATGCTGCGATCAACAAGGACAATGGACACAGGGTAGAGCTTATTCTGATACTACGAACTGGATCTGTGAGAAATAGATTATCTAAACTCTTTGATGATGGATGGGGGGGGTAGTGTTTGGATCAGCTTTGTTAAATCAGACCAATTCTCCAACATGGGCTCAGCTGTTTATTCTGTGTTGCTAAGTAACCTGGATTCCAGAGATCTTGTTCCTCTCCCTTCATAGAGCCCAATCTGGTTAGAAGTCATGTGTCCTGACTCTGTAGTCCTACAGGATTATTACAATAAAAGATAAGAACAACATGGATTAGCAGCTGGTCTCTACCTTGGTTTATGTAGTTGATTATAACGTTTGGAGTCAGTTAGTTACAAGTTGTTCCTTAGAAATACCCCCCCCCCCTCTCCATCTCCCTCCCAGACCATCCCCACAGCCAATTAGATCATCATTATTATTATTATTTTAACGCTGCGCTGTAACCTTAACCTAACTATTGTGTTTGTATCTTTTTGTTATTTGAGCCTGTTTTCCTTTCATGAAAGTCTTTAATTGCTCTTTAATGTTGATGTAAAGCTTTTTGAATTGTCTTGTTGCTGAAATGTGTTCTAGAATAAAGTTGCATAAGATGTGAACATGCTGGCCAACACATGTACCCCTGACTGCAGACCCGCAGACCTCAATGTGGGCGTGGTTAAACATTTAGCCCCGCCCCTCAACGTTTAACCCCGCCCAGTCTCCAACCGCCCACTACCCAACTCGTTTAATACGGTGTACGAAGAGGGACAAGAAACCTTAATGGATGTGGCGAAATGCAGCGATTTAAACATAATAAACTTAATCTTGGTTTTACTAATTACGAAATACAATATTGACACACAAAACATTAAATTACATCAATAATATATTAAATGATGAAAAAAGGAGAATATTTTAATGTGTATTTATCATAATCAATTGAAACCTGATTCTTTCTTAATGTTATCAAAATTACAGGATCACAAGGCTATAAATATATCATATATATTATATAATGTATAATATGTGTATATATATAATAACAGCAATAACTCTCGTCAAATAAAGGTTTTGTAAAGTGCAGTTGCCATAGTATAAGAAACAATATTGCGGTGTAAGTGACGTTAAAATGAAATTGAATTTGTAATTAGAGTAGTAAAGCAAAAGTAGGTAGACATTATATAAATTATATTTACCTGTGACCATAAATAATATTGAAAAAGTAAATACTTGTAATGGGAAAATACAGATAATAAAGATTTACAGAAAGTCTGTGGAGTAGATGAAAAAGGAACAGAAACTACAACATTATCAGGTAGTGCAGGTGTTGTAGAGTCTGACAGAGACCTGCGGTACCTCTCCTTCTTACACGGGGGGGTATCAGTCTGGTGCTGAAGGAGCTGCTCAGGGAACCCCAGTGTCATGTGGTGGGGGGGAGGGGGGGGCATCAGTCTGGTGCTGAAGGAGCTGCTCAGGGAACCCCAGTGTCATGTGGTGGGGGGGAGGGGGGGGGCATCAGTCTGGTGCTGAAGGAGCTGCTCAGGGAACCCCCAGTGTCATGTGGTGGGGGGGAGGGGGGGGCATCAGTCTGCTGCTGAAGGAGCTGCTCAGGGAACCCCCAGTGTCATGTGGTGGGGGGGAGGGGGGGGCATCAGTCTGCTGCTGAAGGAGCTGCTCAGGGAACCCCACAGTGTTGTGTAGGGGGTGAGAGGTGTTGTCCATGATGGATGTCAGCTTGGCTAACATCCGTCTCTCCCCCACTTCCTCTATGGGGTCCAGAGGACAGTCCAGGACAGAGCTCGCTCTCCTGATCAGTCTATTGAGTCTGCTCCTGTCCCGGTCCGAGCTACCCCCCCTCCAGCAGACCACAGCATAAAGGATGGAAGAGGCCACCACAGAGTCATAAAAGGTCCTGAGGAGATCCCTGCACACTCCAAAGGACCTGAGTCTCCTCAGCAGATGGAGGCGACTCTGGCCCTTCTTGTAGAGTGCATGGGTGTTATCAGAATAATGACTACAACTATAACAATCATACTGGTCTGTGTCTCATTTCCTCTCAAGGAACATGTTTGTATAAATGTCTTTGTCCTTATGTAACTGTATTGTGGTTTTCAGTTGTCAAAATCTATTTTCCATATCGATGTCTTGTATTAATGTTTGTCCTGACGTGCTGTACCCCCATTTATGTTTCTGCAGAACAGGAACCTGCTGAAAACCAGTTTTAAATTGAGTCAGGCCCGTTTTTATATTGAAATGTAATGTTACTTTTTCTAACTTTCCTGTGTAATAAATACATGAATGAATGAAAAAAACATGGCATTTATTTTTAAGTTTAGAGTTATGTGAGTAAATTATATCCATGCATTACACAACACATGTAATATGATGATCATTGAGACAATGACTACAACTATAACAATCATACTGGTCTGTGTCTCATTTCCTCTCAAGGAACATGTTTTGTATAAATGTCTTTGTCCTTATGTAACTGTATTGTGGTTTTCAGTTGTCAAAATCTATTTTTCTGTATCGATGTCTTGTATTAATGTTTATCCCGACGTGCTGTACCATGTTTTTATGTTTCTGCAGAACAAGAACCTGCTGAAAACAGTTTTTAACTGAGTCAGGCCCGTTTTTATATTGTAATGTAGTGTAACTTTCCTGTATAATAAATATATGAAATGAAATGAAAACAATTGATGTTAAAATATAAAGTGAAGCCTTAATAATTTATAGACACTTACGTCATTGGAAAGTTTTCCAGGAGAACTTTGCACCACCATCTCCTTATTTGTTCCCCAAAAGATAGTTAAGTTCTGCTCATAACATGAGGCAGAATATTTCACAATTCTGTTTAATTGTTTTAAGTTTTCAACCTCACTGCCCAACAGTTTGAATCAACGATACATCTGCCATGTAAAATAAGATTGAAGTTATTTCCTACGGAGACAAGCTGTTACCTTAGTGTAATAATTCATGTTATAAACATGTTTAACAAAAGGAAATAAATCACATTAACAAGCCCTAAAGCATCATTGGTCATAACAAGAGAAAACCAAGAGGGAAAAATAACGACATACAGTGAGGAAAATAAGTGTTTAACACCCTGCTGTTTTGCGAGTTCTCCCACTTAGAAATCATGGAGGGTCTGAAATTGTCCTCGTAAGTGCATGTCCACTGTGAGAGACATAATCAAAAAAAAACATCCAGAAATCACAATGTATGAATGTTTAACTCTTTATTTGCATGATACCGAGGCAAATAAGTATTTGAGCAACTGTCTATCAGCTTAAATTCTGACCCTCAAAGACCCTCCACTCCATTTATTATCCTAAATTAGATGCACCTGTTTGAGGTCGTTAGCTGCAAAAAAACATCTGTCCACCCCATACAATCAGTAAGAATCCAACTACTAACATGGCCAAGACCAGAGAGCTGTTCAAAGACACTAGCGACCTCCACAAGGCTGGACAGGACTACGGGGACATGTCCAAGCAGCTTGGTGAAGACAGGTCCACTGTTGGAGACATCATTAGAAAATGGAAGAAGCTAAACATGACTGTCAGTCTCCCTCGGACTGGGACTCCATGCAGGATCTCACCTCGTGGGGTCTCAATGATCCTAAGAAAGGGGAGAAACCAGCCCAGAACTACACGGGAGGAGCTGGTACAGGACCTGGAAAGAGCTGGGACCACCGTTTCCAAGGTTACTGTTGGTAAGACACTAAGACGTCATGGTTTAAATCCTGCATGGCCCGGAAGGTTCCCCTGCTTAAACCAGACCAGGTCCAGGCCCGTCTTAAGTCTGCCAACGACCATCTGAAGGATCCAGAGGAGTCATGGGAGGACGTCATGTGGTCAGATGAGACCAGAATTAACTTTTTGGTCCTAATTCCCCTAACCGTGTTTGGAGGAAGAAGAATGATGTGGACCATCCCAAGAACACCATATATGGTACCATGATATATTTGTACCAACTCTTGAAGGCTTCAGCGTTAACCCAATTAAAACACTAATGAATAATCTTGTTACACAAAACAACTTTAAGTTCATACATTCGGATTGTTTCATTTGACAAAACCACTTTCTTTCTTATTTCCAAAGCAGTTCTCCAAAACCCGGAAAACCTCCTCAGCAGTTATGTAAGTTGTAAGACGGAGGTCTCGTATTGTCTTCTCATCCACACTGTCGAGAAGATGGAACTTTTTAATCTCTTTGGATCCAGTAGGTTCTCCCTGCATCTGGAGCGCTTCCCAATCTTTTTCCACCGGTGAAACTCTCGGCGGATGCCAGAAAACTTTGGGAGGGCAGCTGGCTTCAATTTAATTGCTGGTACACAACTGGTTGAAGTAGTACTTATCTGCTGGTTTCTCCTCTGACGTGTGCCCCTATAAAGTCTGCTTGTCTTATTGTGAGTTTTGGCAGGATAGTTTCAAGGCCTTTGATACGACTGGAACTGTTGTTGCTCTGCTGGGGGGGGCCCAGCACTTCCAATGTTTATGTACCTCCTTCGCAGCCTTCACAAGTTTCTCTAGTTGCCCGATCATAAAGAGATATGCATCTGGGTTTTTACTTGGGTCCACAGCTCCCACGTTTTCTGCTTGCAACTCTGCTGTTGTAATTGCTTGCGACAGATCATATTCCCCGAAATTGGCCCACAATGTCTTTTGTATGAGGTCCTTTAGCTCTTGCAGTTTTATCTCACACTCATTGGCTGTTTGAACAAGTCCCTCTTTTGCTGCACACTCAACTCCTCTGCATCAGAGTTTTCCACAATACATTGCTCCTCTACATCATCGTTGGCTTCCAGGACTTCGCCAGCTTCTGCAGTGAGCTTCTTAAAAATGTCTCTGAGCTCCTCTTCTGATATCATTGTATGCATTCTTGGCACATTATTGGCCAGACGGGAAAACTGACGCTTCGCTGATGTCCTTGCGGTCTTAAGCTGCTCCACTAGTAACGAATCAACCATTGTAATCACGACAGCAGGGCGGAAACAGTCTTTATTTGTCTCTATGGACACGTGTCTCACTTCTCCAGTCTTGAAGCGGTTTTTCACTGTCAAGTTCTGATGTATTTCTTGTGCAATTCCCCACTTGAAAAGGACAGTCCCTCCACATGAAGAGTTTAACTGGATTTCACTCAATAAACAGCCATGGGATCAGTTGTTTGTCTTTTATTAACCATTCCTTGGTGGGCAGTAAATGGGTCAAACACCTCAAAAGAGAGACGACAAATACGAATTATCTGAGTTGATAGCCAAATTAAATAAACAAAATGATTCACATTTAACTCAGATAAACGCATTACTGCTATTATAAACTATTCCAATTTTAACAAATGTAATCAAAATAAATACCCACCATTTTAAATTAAATGATAAGAGTCAGTATATTTTTAGCCAAAGTCATATTTTACCCAAATGCAATACAAAATATTCTTTTATAGTACAAAATTCAATTTATTTCCTAATCATTAGTTAAGCCGTATTGTTCTAGTAAAGAATTATTATCAGGTATCATTGTAGCCACACAACTAGATATGTTGTACCAAAACAAACTGTTGGTATTTTATTTTCAAACTGTATGTTTCCTTGTCTTTTAACCAAGTATCTTTAGCCAAATACCTTTATTTTTATTGTTAGGATGTCCACAACGTTTAAATTACTTTTAACTATTTCAAACACATTCTTTGTCAAACAATTAATTTGGCTTCCTTACTTTTCCTTTATACCCCACTTGTTTGATAGAACCAAAAAACATTTAAAGTTGCGAATACGACTGCAAAAAAGTCCTATCAAAGTCAACAAAAGCTAAAAGTCTGTGTTTTTCCAGAGCATCATTAGCACTGCACTGCTTAAGTCAATCTAGATTGTCTAGTTTGTCTAGTTTGTCTAGATTGTCTAGATTGTCGGCTGTCCTTCACAGTTTTGTGGAGGGCTTGGTCTTGCACAATCACCGTGTTCACAAAGATGACATTTCCTTGGTCTTGTGAGTGCTATCAATGCTCCTGTGTGCAAAATTATTAGGCAAGTTCTATTCCTGATAATTTATTGATTTGTACTGTAACAAGTGCATTGCTATCAGTCAATCAGAAATGTTAATAAACCTCAAATCAGAATATTAAACAAAGGAAAAGTGAGTTTTGGCTTTGTCAGGAGAATACCTGTGTGCAGAATTGTTAGGCAACTAAATGGAAAAACTAAAATTTTCCCATTTCAATTGTTTATTTTAATTTCTTAGAGTAAGAATAAAAGTAAAAATAAACTATTAACATTTCAAGAAATATTCAGTGACCAATATAGCCACCCTTCTTTCCAGTAACTTTAATGAGCCTTCCATCCCTGGAATCTGTTGGTTTCTTGATCTGTTGATGATCAACTTTTTGTGCAGCAGCAACCACAGCCTCCCAAATGCTGTTCAAGAGGTGTATTGTCTTCCCTCACTGTAAATCTCACGTTTAAGAAGGGCCCACAAGTTCTTAATGGGGTTTAGGTCAGGTGAAGAAGGGTGCCATGTCATTATTCTGTCGTCTTTAAGGCCTTTGTTGGCTAGCCACGCAGTCGAATACTTGGATGCATGTGATGGATTATTGTCCTGCATAAAAATCATGGCCTTTTTAATAAAAGCAGCCCATACCAGTACCCCGACTCCCCCTTGCTGGCGTCTGAATCAAAGTGGAGCTCTGTGCCCATTAGAGATCCAGCCACGGGCCCATCCATCTGGTTCATCAAGAGTCACTCTCATTTCATCAGTCAATAAAACCTTTGAAAATAAGTATTCAGATATATTCCTTGGCCCAGTCTTGACGTTTCAACTTATGAGTCTTGTTAACTGTACGTTCACACCGCCACCGACTTGAGCGTCTAAAGTTACCGGAAGTCATTCATTTTCAATGGAAGCCGGCTTCTCTTAGCTGCAAGAAGCGGCAAATCTGTCGGGCGTTTTGAGCGTGTTGAGCGTCAATCAGAAAGTTGAAATTTTTCAACTTTATGGTAATGAGCTATGACGCGGTCCAGCGGCAAGCAGCGGCTAACTCCAGCCGCCAATCGGAATATAGACGTCCTTCACGCTGGCTGATCCTGGAGAAACATACGATGTAATCTTTCGTTCCTACCAAAAGATTAATTCTGAGGACAAGCTCATAATCGCCGTTGCTGGGTTACCTTTCGTTTATAATATAACGTTGTTTGTACATAGGCACAAGTTAACGCTACCTGCCGGTCACATCTGCTCACAGTGAAGTCCGGCACGGGTCCCTAGGTTGGTCCGGCGGCTGCTTGCTCTGCCTGCACGCCGCTACGGCTCAGCGGCTAACGAGCGAGCTAGCTACTAACAGACTCCGTTGCGACCAATTAATACAACTTCTGTCATTATATATGTAATTTATAAAGGTTTCTAGTGTCAGTGTATGGCCGTGGCTGCGTGCGCTTCTCCCGGTCGAACAGAAAACGCCGCCACGTCAGAGCGGCTAAAGCGTCACCAAGCTTCCCCGTACTTTTTGACAAGCGTCCTCGGCGGGGCGGCCAGAGCTTTTTTGCAGCTCAAGTCGCTGGCGGTGTGAACGTAGCATAAGGGGTGGTGTTTTAGCCTTTCTTACCTGGGCCATGTCTCTGACCACTGAACACCTTGTACTTCTGGACACTCCAGGTAGGTTGAATTTCTGGATTATCAAATTAGCATTTAAGTTTCTATAGCTTGGAATTGGAATATATGCATGAAAATGACGAAACTGTCAAAAATACTCACTTGCCTAGTAAATGTGCACACAGTGTATTATGAACGTTAAAACTCTGAATGTTAAGTTTTAAAATAAAAAGAGATTGACACTGCAGTGAAAGAGCGGCAGTTCAACTTTTTATCTTTAGTCCTGAAACCCGTCTGTTGTCATGGTTCAGCAGTGATGCCTGTCTGTTGTCACGGTTACTGAGTTAAGAGAGGGAAGTGAAACGTTGACAGTAGACCAGTTTCATCCAATCAGAGGACGACCAGAAGAGCAGGTAGCCTCCTCTGCTGCAACCTACAGATGAAGTTTAGTTCACCTGAGATGTTCTGAGCTCTGAAACGTCCAAAAGTCTCAAAAAATGTCAAAAAGTTTGTTTTTGTATTTATACACCAATCACCAGGGCAACTCCTATGTTGGTGTAACTCACTGGATGAGACTTTAGACACCACACTACTGCACTAAGGGCAACCTGCACAATTGCTTCATTTACATTTCAGCAAACATTTAGCATTATTTAAGCAGTTGAACATTTTGTTTCCCATCCTGGAAATTATTTAAATATTTGTTCTGATATTTATTTATATTTTATTCTATATATTATTATTATTATTATTATATTATTATTATATTATTATTATTATTTGAATCATGGATTAACAGACTGATGTTCAATAACTTGTTCCAAAGCAGGATATTCTTTTTATTTCTTAAAATGTCATTGCAACTTAATTAAATATTAAAAAGTTTTAGTTAGTTTAGGTGTGTGTGTGTGTGTGTGTGTGTGTGTGTGTGTGTGTGTGTGAGTGTGTGTGTGTGTGTGTGTGTGTGTGTGTGTGTGTGTGTGTGTGTGTGTGTGTGTGTGTGTGTGTGTGGCTGAGTGTGGGGTGTGAAAACCTTTAACCAAGGTGTGAATAAAGGCTATTTATACATTCTTCAGTTTTACACAACTGCACTTATAGTTTATAAAGGGTTTCACTAAATAAATCCAAATATTGGACAATGCAGTGTCCTGACTGAAATTAAGAAAATCACTGAAAAGGAGTAATTATGTTTTATTTAAATACATCAAATTATTCAGTAATAAGGTGTGTGTGTGTGTGTGTGTGATATGTGCTGTTACTAAGATCCAGCTAGTGAAGCTATATTCTTTCACAGGGAGTTAAAGTTACATCTTGAGAAGATATTGAGGCCCCAACTACATATAGTTGGGTTATTGTTAGATGCCCTAACTATATATAGCTGGGTTATTGTTAGATGCTCTAACTATATATAGCTGGGTTATTGTTAGATGCCCTAACTATATATAGTTGGGTTAGGATTAGATGCAATATTATTTCCAGATAGTAGCCTACGTATTTGAGCGGTATGTTTTTCTTCCCAGTCTAACGAAGTACAAATACTTTGTTACTGTACTCTAGTAGATTTTTCTGATATTTTTAATTTACTTTACTATTTATTTTTGTGGCGACTTTTTACTTCTACTCCTTACATTTCAACACAAATATCGGTACTTTCTACACCTTACATTTTACAAAATTGACTCGTTACTTTAGTTTTTACAAGAGGTTATGTCGGACAATAGCGCAGACACGCGGCACACACCGCGAGCGGGTGCGCACGCCACACGGAGAAAAAAGTGAGAGAAATGAAAAGGAGACTAGCTGTCCCGAGGATAACCAGCTGAGATTGTGTGTGTGCGTCTTTGAGAACTGTAAGTCGTATACAGTAGTGTGAAAAAGTGTTTGCCCCCTTCCTCATTTCCTGTTCCTTTGCATGTTTGTCACACTTAAGTGTTTCGGAACATCAAACCAATTTAAACAATAGTCAAGGACAACACAAGTAAACACAAAATGCAATTTGTAAATGAAGGTGTTTATTAATAAAGGTGAAAAAAAATCCAAACCATCATGGCCCTGTGTGAAAAAGTGATTGCCCCCTAAACCTAATAACTGGTTGGGCCCCCCTTAGCAGCAACAACTGCAACCAAGCGTTTGCGATAACGTGCAATGAGGCTTTTACAGCGTCCTGGAGGAATTTTGGCCCACTCATCTTTGCAGAATTGTCCTAATTCAGTTACATTAGAGGGTTTTCGAGCATGAACGGCCTTTTTAAAGTCATACCACAACATCTAAATAGGATTCAGGTCAGGACTTTGGCTAGGCCACTCCAAAGTCTTCATTTTGTTTTTCTTCAGCCATTCGGTGGTGGACTTGCTGGTGTGTTTAGGATCATTGTCCTGCTGCAGAACCCAAGTTCGTTTCAGCTTGAGTACACGAACAGATGGTCGGACATTCTCCTTCAGGATCTCTTGGTAGACAGCAGAATTCATAGTTCCTTTTATCACGGCCAGTCTTCCAGGTCCTGAAGCAGCAAAACAGCCCCAGACCATCACACTACCACCACCATATTTTACTGTTGGTATAATGTTCTTTTCATGAAATGCAGTGTTCCTTCTACGCCAGATATACTTGGACACACACCTTCCAAAGAGTTCCACTTTTGTCTCATCGGTCCACAGAATTTTGTCCCAAAAGTCTTGGGGATCATCAAGATGTGTTGTGGAGAAATTGAGACGAGCTTTGATGTTCTTTTTGCTCAGCAGTGGTTTTCTCCTTGGAACTCTGCCATGCAGGCCATTTTTGCCCAGTCTTTTCCTGATGTTGGAGGCATGAACGCTGACCTTAACTGAGGCAAGTGAGGCCTGCAGTTCTTTGGACGTTGTTGTGGGGTCTTTTGTGACCTCTTGGATGAGTCGTCGCTGCGCTCTTGGGGTAATTTTGGGCCCGCCACTCCTGGGAAGGTTCACCACCGTTCCATGTCTTCGCCATTTGTGGATTATGGCTCTCACTGTGGTTCGCTGGATTCCCAAAGCTTTGGAAATGGCTTTATAACCCTTTCCAGACTGATAGCTCTCAATTACTTTCTTTATCATTTGTTCCTGAATTTCTTTGGGTCTCGGCATGGTGTGTAGCTTTTAAGGATCTTCTGGTGGACCTTACTGTGTCAAGCAGCTCCTATTTAAGTGATGCCTTGATTGTGAACAGGGGGGACAATAATCAGGCCTGGGTGTGGCTAGAGAAATTGAACTCAGGTGTGGACAACCACAGTTATAGTATGTTTTAACAAGGGGGGCAATCAATTTTTCACACAGGGCCATGATGGTTTGGATTTTTTTTCACCTTTAATAATAAACACCTTCATTTACAAATTGCCTTTTGTGTTTACTTGTGTTGTCCTTGACTAACTCTTGTTATGAATTGATACTATAAATAAAATTGAATTGAATTGAATTGAATTATTGTTTAAATTGGTTTGATGTTCCGAAACACTTATGTTTGACAAACATGCAAAGGAACAGGAAATGAGGAAGGGGGCAAACACTTTTTCACACCACTGTAACTCATGTTGTCAGTTCACTTAAGACTGTTGTTGGTCTATAGTTCTTCACATTTAAAGTAAGTTAGCTAGTGGTTCTGGTGTGTTCTTCACCTGTTAGCTAGTGGTTCTGGTGTGTTCTTTACCTGTTAGCTAGGTTGCACGTTGGTCTTAATGAAGCATCAACAGTTTCACCAGCTTTATTCGCATGAGTTTTTTTTTTTTTGACTGAACTTTAGATACTGTAATTCAGTTGACAAGTGGATGGAAACTTAGCTAGAGAGAAGTTGTCTCCGTCTGTTTTAACAGACACACCTGGGGTGAAGTTGGAAACCAGAATCAGCTTTAATCCAGTCCTAATCTAGTTCTCAACTTTCACATAATTTCACTGGAGTTATCGTTATTATTGTTTACGTCATCAATACCATATTCAATCTAAATGGATGGGAATATATCTACTGTACGTTGCATTTGACGCACGACTAAGACAACTCAACAGATTCTGCATTCTGCATTAATTCACAGCAAATCATTGAGGCTTGATGGCGCTAACGTTAGCACATAGTAGTATGGATGGTGTTAACGTTAGCACATAGTAGTATGGATGGTGCTAACGTTAGCACATAGTAGTACAGATGGTGTTAACGTTAGCACATAGTAGTATGAGGGCGACATGATTGAAAATGAAGAAAACAGCAAGACATTCCCATCATCCTCAACCTTATCTGAGAGAGATGTTTGAGACAGTAGCATCAAGAAGGACTCCTGTCCAATGTGCTGGGGAACTTCTCCGTTAATGTCTGTTTAATCATTCATATTTTAATCCTTTATTTTATTTCCAGCCGTATTTGACCACACACATGAATGTAGATTCATTTTTATGTTAGGGGGAAGATTAAAAATAGAAACTGGATCTGTGAATTCTCACAGAATCACAACTGAATTCATATCTTGCTAATAAGTCAGAATCTTATTAACCTGGAGTCCCAGTTTCTGTCATAATAATCATATATGTTATGTTTTAGGCCTTTTGGCAGACATCCATTTAAAATGTAGCCATTTCCATATAAAGACATGTCCTCCATGTCCACTGAAGTCCCTCAGCGTCTCTCTAGTAACATTTGAGTGGTCCAGGTAGCTTTCGCAAAGCTACTTTTACTTTTATACTTTAAGTAAATTTCTAAGCCTGTACTTTGTTACTTTTACTTGAGTAAAGAAGTTTAATCAGTACTTCCACTTTTACCAGAGTATTTTTTAACACAAGTATCTGTACTTCTACTTAAGTACGGAAAGTGAGTACTTTTGCCATCTCTGTCTATCAGTTATGTTGCCTACGTATGTTAGGTCTGCTGCTGGTAGCACTGTGTCTCTGCTCTCTCCCCCCCTCTCTCTGTCTGTCCTTAATTGCAGGAGTGATGCCTGGTGTGCAGGAGTCAGGGTTCCAGCTGCAGCTCATCTACTCATATCACCTCTGCTTCAAATACCCGGTCAACCTACTACACTTCATCTGATCATAGTCAAGACAACTATGTCAGTCTTGCTGCTGACGCTACCTGTTGTCCTAGGTTTTGTCATATTTGCTTGTCCTGATTATTCTTTGTCTGCCACAATTCTGTGAACCAGACTCCTGCTGACACTTCACTCCTGCTCTCCACACTGGATCTTTGCAGTATTGGACACGGACCCTCAGAAACACGGTACCACACATGCTTTGTACCCTGGATTCCCATTGGATTTCGGACTTGGCTTTTCCCTGTTGCACCCCTTAACTTGGACTTTGGAATAAACCTATAAACTATCTGTTTCCGTGTTGTTTGCATTTGGGTTCAACCTAGTTCCACGCGTAACAACATTGCCTTATCTGTCCTCATATCACTAACGTCACCCATCGTGGACATACTCTACATCCCAGTAGTTTCTTTGTGTCATTGTGTGCTTTTTCACAAATGGCACTTTTCTTCACAATATTGGCATATTAGTAAAGCCACTGTAGCAAAGCAGTCAAAGACTGCAACTTAATTGCTCTGAAACATGTTTTAAGCGTTTTTGTAGCGTTCCCCGGACACCAACCAGTAAGAGCCTGTCAAGTGAGTGGAGATCACGCCACCCAGATTGTATCATGGGTTACATGTGGACTTTCCAAGGGTGCATGGTAACTGTCCTGGGTCGTAGGGTCTTTTTTCCGAGCTAAATAACATATTGGGTAACTAAGAATTTCCAGAAATGTTGTGATTAACTAACTGAGAAGAAGTATTTCTCAGAAATAACGTTGGATCAACTGAACAATATGTATTGTCTATTAAAAAATTTTGAAGACTAGAGAGCTTCCAAAAGAACTGTGTAACTAAATGCTAAGAAATAATTAAGAGATAAGAGAGAAGGGATTGATAGAGCTATGAAAAAGGGCAAATGGACAAACAAGTTAGGACATGTTCAGCTTGTTGGGAAATCAGAGTGGGCAGCAGGAACATGCATGAATCATTGATGGGAGCAAACTAGGTTTTTGTGTCAAACTGTATAAAGGGCAGAAACAGGCAGGGATTGGGGTTATTCCTCAGCAGTTCTCAAGGGCGTTGAACTGGACAATAGATCTTTAGACTCTGCATCCTCAACTATAAAAGAGTTGGGATTTGGACATGAGAACAGTAAAAGAAAACTTCAGATAACTTCTTCAGTGGAATTGCGAGGCATGAGCCACCATAGCCAACCCGGCTGAAGGAGTAATTCGGATTCTGACGTCTTTCTTCTGTTCAACTGCCTCAAAGGCTGTGGATTTATAGACATTTTGAAGACTTTGGACAAGGTTTCAGGATTCTAACGGATTACACAGCCGAGGGCAGAGGAAAGGGCGCGGTCCCCCCGGCCAGGGTGACATGCTCCTGTCCCACCTCTACAAAAAAGATTGCCAAATTCATCCAAGCTCAACTATCGCATCCAGGTTTTGCCCTTCAACATTCCTATCAATTATTAGGATCTGACCAGTATAGCTGATAGCGTTTACAAGTCAATCATTTTAAGGGAGTTTTACATTTTTAATCATTTTATCAAGTTTTATTCAATATCACAAAATCAGATACGTGTTTTTGAAATCTATTCATTGATCAATATTATGCTCAATCATTAAGTTGTATGCTTGCTCTTGCTCTATTCTGCAATAAAATATATAAATACTGCATTTAAAGTACAAGCAGTAGACACTGAATTATTTCACTTTTTAAGGTTGTAATTAATTAGGTGTAGTGAGTTTGAACATCTTCAAAGGTTCTTATAGGTTGCTCTAGCCACTGAAATTAATTTACCCTTAGGGCCTATTTTCCTGCCCGCTAAACAATATCCTAGCAACTAACCAAGTGCCCTGATCAATGAGGAGAGAGCTGTCGTGAACGGGCGTGGCTGGGGTGGTATCTGGCTCTGGGGCTATTCAGTCAGGTGCTGTTTCAGAGTAAGCAGGGTAGACGCTCGGATGAAGACAGTTAGAAGCTAGCTAGTTAGCTTAAACAATCCTCAGTCATACCTAGAAGGGTAATATCCATAGGTTTAAGAGGATCGGACCCTTTAAACGGAGAGCTGGTCCAGTACCCTCTTGAACAGGGGATTACCGGGATCTAACAAGCCATTAAAAAGGAGTTCCACAGTACTGCAGTAAACCCTTTTGAAATAAAAGATCAAGAATTATAATTCTGTTAATGATGGTGCTGCAGCCTAAGAATTGGATTAGTAGGCCTGATACTTTTTCCCAGCAGGATTGCACCAAAACGAAATAGATTGTAGGTTCAGTGTGCAGTGGCCCAGAGTCTCCGTTGGCCGGCGATGTATTGTTTTTGTAATATTTAATCTTAAAGCTCACCACTGCCCTGCTTACTCTGCATTTCTGGGTCTGCCATTTCCTGAAAGCTTAACTTCCTCTAACCGAACAAAAATAAGTCTCTGGTCCAACAATAGTTCCTCTTTTAGAGATGGGTGAATGCACGAATATGTTTTTACTTTACTTTACTTAAAGATAATTTTATAAAGTTTATCTGAAGGGTTTTATAATTCCAATTCCTAAATGAATGCTGCAATTTCAGTCATATTTTTTAAGTGGAACTTGTTGCTTAACAGTAACACATGTATTAGGATGTGCATCTGTCTTAGTGGTTTGTGCCACTTCCTGTTTTCAAGGAGTGACCAACTCAAAGACGGACAGTGAAAGTTTTTCAGTTGGTCAAGGTGTCTGCAGACGATGTCGCTGCGCCACATTTGAGCCTGAATATGAGATATAAAAGAAACGTCCAAGAGAGCAGCGGAGAGGAAGAGGAGAGTCAGGTGGGGATCTTAGAGGAGGAAGAGCATCACGCTGATCTCGGGCCACAAAGAGCCGGTAAGTCTGAAATGATGATTGGTGGAAAGAGGAAGTTTATCTCAGTTTACGTGTGGCTTTAGAACAATTATATACTGAATAATATTTCTCAATCAATCCACCATTGGTCACCTTTAACTCTGGGTCATTATCAGTTGTCCTGGTGCTGTAATCTGGTGCCTCGTGAGTCATTATTCTTATTGTTATTATCTTACTTCAGACATAGTAAATCCTGTTGTGGATGTATTTTGTCTCCGTAGGACCACACACTCAAAACAAGCCTGCAGCCAACAACAGAAGGCGTCTCAAAGCTGCTGCAGTGACTCTGGGAGGGTTTTTTCTTCTGATATTGGCTGCACTCTTTATTTACTGTGAGTATTTATGTTTTAATACAAACTGTCATATCTTAAAGGAGACATGTCATAAAAACATACTTTTCCAGTTCTTATATACATTTGGGCATCTGGAGTGCTACCAACCCCCAACTGGGAAATAAGACTATTCAACAAGCTATTCACATCTGACTCCTCTTCCTCTGTCCCAGTCAGGCTCATTAGAATATACTTCCCCTTTCTGAGGATCTCCGCCCACGGCTTCACAACCACCGTCTGCATAGTGGCGCCATATTTTTTAAATGAGCCAATCAGAGCAGACTGGGTTTTTACAGGAGGGGTCTCGAAGAGACAGGCACTAAAACAGAGGATGTGGTTCTTGTTCACACTTGATGCTGATAATGAGTGATATTTCATTATGCACAGGATACATAACTTAATTCTTTCTTTAGTTTAAAGCAGAATGATTTGGTGTTGTTGGTCGGTTTCTTATTTTGATGGGGTTTTCACCTGATATTTATTTAGTCTATTTACTCTTTCATAGTTAGAAATTCTCATTGTTTACCTTTCTTTATGTAACTGTTATTTCTGTCCCAAATAACGTCTCACCTTATCTCATCTTTCAGTCACTTTGCTGCAGACCAGATACGACCAACTGAGCAACAACTACAGTCAGTTACAGGATGAAGTAAAGCAGCTGAAGAACAGAACTGAAGGTAAAAAGTTAAAAACCAGTGAACTCCTGTATTATACACATTTACATCATAGATCTTGATTGTGTAGTTACTGTTGATTATAACCGTTTAATGCTGTTCAACTGTTTTGCTGATGATGTGAATATTTCTGTTAGACACTTACACACCTAAAAACCTGAGTTGGTATTCAAATTATTCAGAGTTATCATCCTGAAAAGGAATCATAACAGAGGAAAGAAAGATCTTTATTTATTTAGCATATTTGCTCTTTCGTAGCTTCAAATTCTCATTTTAAATTATTTTTACCTTTCTTTATGTATCTCTTGTTATTTCTGTCCTAAATAACGGCTCACCTTATTTTATGTTTCAGTCACTTTGCTGCAGACCAGATACGACCAACTGAGCAACAACTACACTCAGTTACAGGATGATGTAATGCAGCTGAAGAACAGAACTGAAGGTGACAAAAGTTAAAACCAGTGAACTCCTGTATTATACACATTTACATCATAGACATTGATTGTGTAGTTAGCGTTGATTATAACTGTTTCATGCTGTTCAACTGTTTTGCTGATGATGTGAACATTTCTGTTAGAGACGATCCCTTACAAACCTAAAAACCTGAGTTGATATTCAAATTATTCACAGAGTAATCCACCTGAAAGGGAAACGTAACAGAGGAAAGAAAGATATTTAACTCTCATGTTGTCCTTGGGTCACATTGACCCGTTTTCAGTTGTATACTTTTTGGCTGTCAAAATAAGCTGAAAATGTCAAACTTAAAAATATGAAAAACTTTGGAAAAAACACCAAAACCATAAAAGCACCAATGACATTGAAACAGTGGCAAGAATGTTGGAAAAAAGTGACCAAAACGTTTTTTTTCATGATTGATGGGAGGACAACACAAGGGTTAACTCAATAGTTACAACTCCAAGTTGTATCACTTTGACACTGAATGGTGTGAAATCTGTTTTTAAATCTTGTTGTTTGACATGAAGATACAATCTGTCCTGATGGATGGACGAGATATGGATGCAGTTGTTACTTTAAATCTAAAGAGAAGAAGAAGTGGGAGGACAGCAGAGATGACTGTCAGCAGAGAGGAGCATATCTGGTCGTCATTAACTCCAAAGAGGACCAGGTGACTGTGTTTGTTTCTGAGTGAGTGATCTCAGAGAAAAAGACATTTAATGGAAATATGATGTAGGAAATTACCTTGAAATGTTCATTTTCCTTTTAAAAATATGTTCTGATGAAATCTTAACTGTCTTATGAGTACAAACCATTGATTGAACATGATGTCTCTCGTCCACTTGTAGAAGTTTGTCACCGAGCTGAGTAAGGATGGGGAGTCCTGGATCGGTATACTGAATGAAATGACACGATGGATCTGGCATTGGGTGGACGGATCAGTGCTGCCAAGAACGTAAGACATTTTAAAGGTTTTTTATTTCCATCATGGTCGAGTTGGTTAGAAGACAGAGACGGTTTGAGACTGATGTCGTTGTCAACTTTACCGTCCAGCTCCCACGTCGTTCAAATAGCAAACACATCTGCTGTCTGAGAGAGAGACAGAGGGAGAGAGAGAGAGAGAGACAGATAGAGAAAGAAAGAAAGAGAGAGAGAGAGAGAGACAGAGAGAGAGAGAGAGACAGAAAGAGAGACCGAGATAGATAGAGAGAGAGAGACAGACAGAGGGGCCGAGAGACAGACAGACAGACAGAGACAGACAGACAGATACAGAGAGAGACAGAGATGTAGGGCACTGAACAAGGTTTCATCCTCTCATTAGCAGCTGTTAAAGATTTACAAAGATCGCTTTAAAAAGCTTAATCTTAAATGATTTATGGAAATATTTTGATAATTTACAGATAAAATAAATCTTAAAGTGATTTATCCGTCTGACAGGTACTGGCCAGAATCCCAAGATTATGATGGCCAGGTATTTGATTACTACGATACCTGGCACGCTTCAACATGCTGCGATCAACAAGGAAAATGGATCAGAGTGCACGGTCGTGATGATTTAAAGAACTGGATCTGTGAGAAAAAGATCAACTGAACTCTGGGGGGGGGTAGTGTTGGGATCAGCTTTGTTAAATCAGACCAATTCTCTAACATGGCTCAGCTGTTTATTCTGTGTTGCTAAGTAACCTGGATTCCAGAGATCTTGTTCCTCTCCCTTCATAGAGCCCAATCTGGTTAGAAGTCATGTGTCCTGACTCTGTAGTCCTACAGGATTATTAGAATAAAAGATAAGAACTACATGGATTAGCAGCTGGTCTCTACCTTGGTTTATGTAGTTGATTATAATGTTTGGAGTCAGTTAGTTAGAAGTTGTTCCTTAGAACCCCCCCCCCCCCCCCCCCCCCACCTCCATCTCCCTCCCAAACCTGTCCCCACCACCAATTAAATCATGCTTATTATGTTTTAACGCTGCATTGTAACCTTAACCTAACTATTGTGTTTGTATCTTTTTGTTATTTGAGCCTGTTTTCCTTTCATGAAAGTCTTTAATTGCTCTTTAATGTTTGATGTGAAGCTTTTTGAATTGTCTTGTTGCTGAAATGTGTTCTAGAAATAAAGTTGCCTAAAATGGTAGCATGCTGGCCAACAGGCTCAATGCTGTCTTCATACACACGCGTGTGCTGCCCCCTCCTGGTCCAACTAAGAACTGCACGGCCTGTTTCTTATCACATGAAGCTGGAACAACTTGGATGTTGTTATTAAAGCTCATATTCTGCTCATCTTCAGCTTCATAACTGTATTTAGACGTTATATCAGAATAGGTGCACATGGTTTCATTTACAGAAAACACCATATTGTTGTTGTACTGCACATTGCTGCAGCTCCTCTTTTCACTTTTTCAGATTCATGTTAAATCAATGTTGCCATGTTGCAGTACCTTTAGACGCCTGGTTCCTGTCCTGCTGTTGGGTCCAGTCCTCAGTGTGGGGGGGACCGAGGATCCCTCTTGTGTTTGTTGTGGCTGATGAAGTCACAAGATGACTTTACTACAACAGAAATGCCAGATTCCAGAGATATTGTTCCTCTGCAGTAGCGTACCGTGGGCTTTCAGTCAGGGCCTTCAGTAACGACCGTCAGCACCCCCCCACACAAAAAAAAACAAACAACAAACGCACCGCACAGCAGTTGTAGCTGCCTGACACTTCAAGTATTCAAGTACTGAAGCTGCTAGATCCTGAGCTCGTTTTCTTTCTGGGACATCCTCAAACTTTAAAAATCTCTCTTTCACTCCGGTGTCAGTAACATACCGAAGCACAAAGGACCGCTGTGCAGTGTTGCTTAAATCTGTGGTCTCGTCCACCATAACTGCGACAAACTTGGTGGTGTAGATCTCTTTCTTGATGGCATCATTTAGCACCTCAGCAACACCACTTATGAGATCATTTTGAATTCTTCCAGATGTTCCCGTTTTTTCTCACTCTCATTGTGCAGGCTTGTCTCTCGTCTGCGCTGCTCATCCAGTTGCAAATCCACCCTTGACTCACCAAAGGTCTTCAAATGCACCACCATCATGAGGTGTCGCTCGGATGCCTGATGTATGCTAGCTGCCTTGGTGAAGATATTAAAACCTGTGGTGTTCCATGTTCTCTGTCTGGTATTAAAAAGCAAACACAGCCAGCAAAATAGCTTGTTCCGCTCGGTGCTGGCCGTTAGCCCGTCATAGCGGTCGTAGTTACCCTCAGTGAAGTGCCGCACAAAACCTTTGCCAGCCTGGGCAGCTCATCCAGCTCAGGTGTAGGTCTTCCTCTTAAAATAATTTCTTTCTTCTCTCCAAACAATCACCTTGAAAAAGGCACATGAAGGAGCTCGGAAACAGGATCGTCAGGAGGTGTGAAGGCAGCGGCCATAGCTAGTTCACTTCTGGTTCACCCACAACCCGCTCAAAGGTCCAAGCTTTGATGACATCAGCGGGGGCTAGCGCCGACACAGCGCTGGGCCCCTAGGGCGTTCTGTCACTACACATCAAAATTAGATTGGCTGATACACACGTCACTCAAAGTTATAATCAAATGGGAAATGGCAGCTCCAATGAAGGGCTAGCAATGCTACTAGTGCTGGTCCACGGAGCTGTGATACGTTTAGATGACATGGAAAATCCAGCTACCATATTCTTTTTTAACGGGTTCTACATCTATTCTGTCTCCTGGTTGACTACAAGGGAGTTGTCATCATCAGAGCTTGCACCGTCACACCTGTTGCCTCTCTCCCTCACCTGTTGCCACTCTCCCTCACCTGTTGCTTCTCTCCCTCACCTGTTGCCCCTCTCCCTCACCTGTTGCCACTCTCCCTCACCTGTTGCCACTCTCCCTCACCTGTTGCCACTCTCCCTCACCTGTTGCCTCTTTACCGTTTTTGACCTAAGCCTTTTTAGGACCTGTGGTTTTGACTGGACCCGGCCTGTACTGCTGCCTGTGTTTTTACCTGATAACCCGGGTACTGAACTCTTCCTGTTTTTTGCCCTTTTGGATATCTGACTGAGCTCTGTTTGTACATTTGCTGTGTTTTTATTTTAACTTTTTTTAGTTAACGCTGCTTACCAAGTCTCTCTGCCTGGCTGCCTGTTCCTGTTCCTTCTTTAAAACCTACATAATCTACTCTCTGCCTCCTGAGTCTAGTTTTGGTTCCAGGACCTCCTTCCTGGTCTCACCGGTCCTGACACTGGGGCAGTCAGGTGAGAAGATGACTTGGTTGTCGTGCTGCATGTGGTCTACCTCCACAACCGATCCACTTCCGGGTTAAATCCGGAGCCTGGCTCTGACCCACCAACCTGATGATGGGCTGGAGAGGTCAGGGACTCAGATCTGGTCGGTGTGTTCTGGGCTGCCGTCGGTCGGAGGAGCCGTCGGCCGTCATCTGGGCCGATGTGACATGTTGAATCAGAAGGCGGGCAGTCGGACTCAACGACCGATCTGATTGGTGGAGAGCTAACCCGGAAATGACGAGCAGGATGAGTATTACTTACACCTCTCAACACTGGACTAAAATCTTGACACCCTCGTGTTTTCTTCCTGTCAAAATTGAAAATCAACACTTTTGTTGATGCTTTTTCTTACGTATTTTCCCTTTTATCAATGTTTGTCAATGTTTTGACGTTTAACACTAATTTATTCAATTTAGTTTTACAGTTATTTTTGGAATTTATGGTCAAACCTCATTTATAGGAAATTATACCTGTTTCAAAAACACTTCAACTTGTTTTTCCAATGCTATAAAATTGAATAAGACCCAAAATTAATGAAAGTAGAGATTTGTACTTGGCAAGAGCGTTGGAATCAATCATGTTATTTTGGGGAATTAAAAAGAACATTGATAGAGGACAACATGGGGACAACATGAGGACAACATGAGGACAACATGAGGACAACATGAGGACAACATGAGGACAACATGAGGACGACATGAGGACAACATGAGGACAACATGAGGACAACATGAGGGTTAAACTGACCTTTGTTGATCTGATATGAAGACAGATTCAGTAGCTGCACGGCCAATTTCTCGCTATTTTTTTTCTAAAATATGAGAACGTATTCCCAACACGCCGCCATGATGAACTGGCTTTGAAATTCTGGAGAAACCAGACCCATGTGACGCGTTGGTTTTATTATTTTAAACCACCAAACTAAAACACAATCAGAATTTACCAAAGACCAAAATAATAATAAAGGATAAGTTAAAGAAGGAGATGCAGAAGCAAACAGCTGATTAGGTCCTGCCCTACTTCCAGATATCATATTACTAAACTAATAGCTATGAAAATACAGCCTACAATCTTTCACATCTTCCAATAACTAACAACAATATACAATTAAATCCAGAAAGTCTCTCGTCTCCTCGTCCGTCCACTTCCATCTGTCTTTGTTGCCCCCCCCCCCATGTGTGCAGACAGAGAGGAAATACTGGGGGAAATGAACTACAACTTCTTCTTCTTGCAACCATAAAATGACCTAAAACTTAATCAATTCATTCTGCAAATAATGTTTCCATCAGCGATTATCACATAAGCCGAATGTCATCAAGAGAAAATCAGATGAAACCGAACGGATGTCCTCTGAGTCGATATTCATGAAATTCCATCAAATTCTACTGTTTCCATGAGGCATTTTTCATTCACTATCACTTAATTCAGATAAAAACGCGTGGATGGAGACAGAGCTACTGTCTGATGACCAATAACCGGTTTGGTGTGTCAGCGCCTTAACCCTCATATTGTCCTTGGGTCAAATTGACCCGTTTCAGTTGTTTATTTTGTTTTTTCGTCACAAAAAATGGTATGTCAAAATAAGCTGAAAATGTCAACATTAAAAATCTAAAAAAAAAACTCAAAAACATCAACAAAAAAAAGCACCCACAACATTGAAAAAGTGGCAAAAAAGTCTGAAAAAGCGACATTGTTTTTTTTTCATGGATGACAACCAGACAACACAAGGGTTAAGGTACCGCAACATGGCAACATTGATTTAACATGAATCTGAAAAAGAGAAAAGAGGAGCTGCAGCAATGTGCAGTACAACAACAATATGATCCATCCATGTTCATCCGCTTATCCGTTATCGGGTCTCAGGGTTTTACAGCTCCAGCAGGGAACCCCAAACTTCCCTTTCCAGAGCCACATCAACCAGCTCCGACTGGGGGATCCCGAGGCGTTCCCAGGCCAGGTTGGAGATATAATTCCTGGACGTCCCTCCACCTGGTCCAGGGTCTTCCCCGAGGCCTCCTCCCAGGTGGACGTGCCTGGACCACCTCCCTAGGGAGGCGCCCTTACCAGATGCCCGAACCTGAACCACCTCAACTGGCTTCTTTCGACGTGAAGGAGCAGCGGCTCTACTCCGAGCTCCTCTCGGACTGAGCTCCTCACCCGATCTCTAAGGGAGGCGCCGACCCCCCCCCATGACACCATGTGCACTTATTCTGATATAACGTCTAAATACAATTATGAACCTGAAGATGAGCAGAATATGAGTTTTAATAACAACATCCAAGTTGTTCCAGCTTCATGTGATAAGAAACAGGCCGTGCAGTTCTCAGTTGGACCAGGAGGGGGCAGCACACGCGTGTGTATGAAGACAGCATTGAGCCTGTTGGCCAGCATGTTACCATCTTAGTTTACTGGGTACCTCGGATCACTGGGATTAGGACTAGGAGAGGAAACCTATTTATTAATTCGTGCTTTTATTGTTGAAGAACAAAAATATTCTATTTGTTTTCTCAGCTGTGTTTATGACAGATGGAAAAAAGGTTTTAGAGGATCATCAAGTTAAAATCCAACTCTAGAAATGATAAATTATGTAAAAAATATGGTTATTGTTGTGTGTGTGTGTGTGTGTGTGTGTGTGTGTGTGTGTGTGTGTGTGTGTGAAAGACAGACAGACTCTCTGTACCTCTGAAGGGTTTAACGGGCAGTTGGTCTCCCAGGAGGATTGTGGGTAACCAATTACCCTAACGAGTGTGTGCGGTCCTGCTGAGTGGACCTCATTAACATATTAACACCGTGAAGACATGAATAATTAACAATTGTCCGTCTCTGACTTCCTGTCAGTCTCTCAGCGTGTCAGCTGTCGCCAGGCAACACAAGCACGCTGTGATGTCATTGTTGAACGGCTCCGATATTTACTTTGGAAACTTTTTGCGAAATTTTATTTTATTTTAGTGATGATTTATTTCGAGTTAGTTTATTTTAATTTTTATGTTTCTGTCACCTCTTGTTAAGTGAAGTTTTTACGAAGTTTTTGTTTCACTTTTTTTGACATTTGTCGCCTTTTTGACACACACAAACACACACGCAAATGCATACATTCACTCACACTCACACATGCACACACACACACACAAACACACACACGCAAATGCATACATTCACTCACACACACACAGACACACAGACACACACATACACGTAAAAACGCACGCACACACACGCACACACACGCACACTCCCACGAAAACACATAGACACAAACATACACATGCACACATACACACGCACGGACAAACACACACACGCACAAACACGCACGCAAACACACACGCACGCAAACACACACACACACACACACACCCACACACTTTTAAAGGTTGAAAAAGAAGAAGTGAGAGATTGAAATGATTGTTGCTGATCTGAAACCAGACGTCTGCAAATCAAGCAGCGGCTGACCTACATACAGGATGAACTGCAGTGTGTGTGTGTGTGTATGCATGCATGTGTGTATGTGTGTGTGTATGTCTGCATGCATGCATGTGTGTATGTGTGTGTGTATGTCTGCATGCATGCATGTAAGAGTATATGTGTGTGTGCATGTATGCGTGTGTGCATGTATGCGTGTGTGTATGTATGTAGGAGCATTTTGTTGCACTCTTCTCTATTAGCATCTTGCATCTTAGCGCACACGCACACGCATGCACACACACGCACACACATACTCACACTCTACCCACCTTGAGAGCAGATTAAATTGATCGTTACCGTAACGTCCCCGTTATTCATGAGGGCCTGGGTGTGTGTGTGTGTGTGTGTGTGTGTGTGTGTGTGTGTATGAATGTGTGTGTGTGCTATACAAATAAAGCTGCCCAGCCTATCATCTTTCTTCAACGTCCGTTACAACATTTGCTCTAAAACATTAAAACCCGACACACGTAACGTGTCTCTCCAAAATCAACAAAACACGTAAAACAACGTTCGTTAAAGTCTCAAAATAACACAAACTAACTCCAGACTGATATGTGCAACAACTCCAATAGCCTAAGTATTGCACAATAACATATGGCACAACTAACATATGGCACAACTAACATAAGGCACAACTAACATAAGGCACAACTAACATAAGGCACAACTAACATAAGGCACAACTAACATATGGCACACTAACATATTGCACAACTAACATATGGCACACTAACATATTGCACACCAACATATTGTACACTAACATATTGCACACTAACATTATGGCACAACTAACAAATTGCACAACCCCAATAGCCTAAGTATTGCACACTAACATATTGCACACTAACATATTGTACAACCCCAATAGCCTAAGTATTGCAAAACTAACATATTGCACACTTACATATTGCACACTGACATATTGCACACTAACATATTGCACAACTAACATATTGCACAACACATTGCACAACCCCAATGGCCTAAGTGTTGCAAACTAACATATTGCACAACCCAAATACCCTACGCATTGAACAAATCACACAATCCACAAATCCAATAGCCTACTTTTTTAAAACATTTGTCTCTTTTATTGACATGTTTCGGGGGCAGCTGTGGCTCAGTGGTAGAGCAGTTGCAGGCCCTGCAGTCCGATGTTGAAGTGTCCTTGGGCAAGACACTGAACCCCAAGTTTCCCCCAATGCTGCTCCATCGGAGTGTGAATGTGTGTGAGTGTGTGTGAGTGTGTATCTGATGAGCAGGTGTGTAGATGTGTGTGAGTGTGTATCTGATGAGCAGGTGTGTAGATGTGTGAGTGTGTATCTGATGAACAGGTGTGTAGATGTGTGTGAGTGTGTAGATGTGTGTGAGTGTGTATCTGATGAACAGGTGTGTAGATGTGTGTGAGTGTGTAGATGTGTGTGAGTGTGTATCTGATGAACAGGTGTGTAGATGTGTGTGAGTGTGTATCTGATGAACAGGTGTGTAGATGTGTGTGAGTGTGTAGATGTGTGTGAGTGTGTATCTGATGAACAGGTGTGTAGATGTGTGTGAGTGTGTATCTGATGAACAGGTGTGTAGATGTGTGTGAGTGTGTATCTGATGAACAGGTGTGTAGATGTGTGTGAGTGTGTATGAATTGTTCCTGTATGATGTAAAAGTGCTTTGAGAAGTAGTTAAGACTAGAAAAGCGCTTTATAAAAACAGCACATTTACATTTTTGTCACTTTATTTGACATTTTTCTCTTTTTTACACTCGTTCACTCTTTTACTTTTTCTTTTTTCCCCAAAACGCTTTAAAATTGACAAAAACACCAAAATTCAATGAAAGTAGTGAACTGATTCTTTAACTTGTGAGGAGACATCAAAGAAACCCAAATATCTGACAGAGAAACCTTTAGAAAGGGTCAAAATAGACAGAAAGACGTTCCGCCTCTTCTTCACATTGTGTGTTGTGTGTAATGTGTTGTGTGTTGTTTGTTGTGTGTGTTGTTGTTGTGTGTTGTGTGTAGTCATTCTGTTGAAGGGAGTTACTCATATAGAAAAGGGGAAGTGAGCTGAGCGATGAGATGTGACCGTTATATCCTCGGCTGCTGTCGGGGAAACATCACAACTCTCAGACGGCGGCTGAAGACGCACCGTGAGTACCAGGACATACTTTAACTCTAAATCATAACTTTAAACTTTAAACTACTCAAAGCACTTTTACATAGTCCAGGACCCATTCACACACATGCATGCGCGCACACACACGCAGCGTACACACACACACACACACACACACATACGCCCACACACACACATTCAGGGTGTTAGGGTAAAGGTGTTAGGAGGTTAGGGGGTTATGATTAGGAGGTTAGGGTGTTAAGGGGTTTAGGGGGTTAGGGTATTAGGGGGTTAGGAGTAACTACAGTAACTAGAAATAAAGTAACTAAAGTAACTAGTAACTAAAGCTGTCGGAGTAGAAGTAGAAAGTAACAAGAAAATACTCATAGTACCTCAGCATTAGTACTTTATTACAATACTTTAGTAAAAGTACTTAGTTACTTAGTTACTCACTTACTCAATTAAAAAGAACATTGATATAGGACAACAGGAAGACAACAAGAGGGCTAAAGAAAGATAAGAAGAGTATTTCTTACTCTGCAGGATGAATTGACGTTGTGTGACGTGGTGTGTTTTCCTTTACAGATCCCAGACCAGATCCAAGACCAGACCTCATCTCAGCGACGGTCCAACACGCTGGCACTATGCCAGCATCGGGAGGTTTGAGACTTCTTGTCTTACTTCTGTGTCTCGTGCATCGTCTCCACCCGTCCCTGGCGTACTCTCTGAAGAACTGCCACATGGATTATTCTAACGACCCCTCGGCCGATGTGGTGGTGGATTGCACGAACCAGAACCTCGTCTCTGTCCCTGATGACGTCCCCCGAGATGCAAATGCAGTTTTTCTCGCAGACAATCAGCTCAAACGCATCAACAGGGACGATTTCCGGGATTTGTCAAAGCTCAGAGTTTTGGGTCTGGAATAAAACCAGATTACTCAGGTGGACGATGGAGCTTTCATCCCTTTGGCGGCGCTAACCTGGCTCAGCATGGCCAATAACAAGCTCACAGACCTGACCCGGAACCTCTTTCAGGGACTGTCCAACCTGACCACGCTTGATGTCTCCAGCAACTACATTCAGTCCATTCATACCTCGGCCTTTCAGTCCCTGTCCAGATTAAAAACCGTGATTTTGGACATGAACAAGCTCCAACAAGTCGCTGACCTTCAGCCCGTCCTGCAGCTCCCACTCATACGGAAACTGAGCATTAGAGACAATCTGTTCCCCTCCTTTCAGTCCAAGGATCTGGTCCTGAATGCGCCCTCAAGTCTGAAGGTGTTGGATGTTTCGTATAGTGACATGTTGAACAAGTTCAGCATCACAACGCAGATCTTTCCTCACCTTGAGATGATAGACCTGTCTCAGTGTGGCCATGCTGCCGGCTGGGAATGGGACATCCCTGACAAGACCGTCCTCAGGAACATAACCCAGCTGTATCTTAGAGGCCCGGACATTACTTACAAAGGGATCCGGAAAGTCCTGCAGAGCCTCGACTCACTGATGTATCTGAGACTGAACAACATGGAGAAGTGGATCCGTAAAGATCTCTTAGCTACGGTCTGCAAGATCCCGACCCTTAGGAAGCTGGATCTGTTTAGGAACAATGTCCCCAATATAAGTGCGAAACTTGTAGCTTGCTCTCAGCTCAGCGAGCTGGATTTGACGTCTACATCCATGACTGAACTGTCCAAAGGCTCGATTCAACCAATGAAGCGACTGAGTTTCTTAACTTTGGAGAATAACTTCCTCACCAAGGTGCCCGATGACATTCGGAGTCTCTCGTCTCTCAAGATCCTTAATCTTGGCGTCAATACTATCTCTGAGTTGAGCTGTGAGGACTTCACCAACACAACGCGCCTCAGAGAGCTTTATCTGAATGGAAACTATATTCCCAAACTGGACAGATGCGTCTTCAAAAGTCTTGACGATCTGCAGGTTTTAGATTTGAGCGGCAACCTGCTGTGGACATTCGGAGACGCCTTCAAAACAGGCCTGAAGAGCCTCGAGTTCTTGGATCTGAGCAACAACTTTGTAGATGTTCTTGAAAAGGGGGATTTTCAAAGTTTGGGGTCCTTAAGATCCTTGGATGTGGTGTCAAAACGCACCAGGAGGGTGAAACATAAGACTTTTGATGGACTGACTAACCTGGGGAACCTGAGTGTCTCTCTTCCATTCTATTTCGAAGATAAATTCATAACTTTACAGCGGTTGGAAAATCTTACGGTCTACTTTGATGTTGACGGGTTCAAAGGTTCTCAACCAAGCAACTACAAAGCCTTCTTTCATTTAAAGTCTCTGAGAGCGTTCACTGTGATATGCAAGGTGTATAACATGGGGTTTCCACAGGACATACCCATGCTCAGGGCTATGAGACACTTAGAGGACTTCACAGCGGAGAATTTCTACATTTTTGCTCCAGATGTGGAAACATTTCGGTTCAATCGCCGGCTCAAGAGTTTGACGATCAGACAGA
>NW_022605609.1:308160-308443 GCF_008692095.1 Etheostoma spectabile | reverse complement strand
GGACTTGGATCCCGGACTGTTTCAGCCAATGCCGAACCTGACACTCCTCGAATTCTCCCAAACCAAGATCAAGTCTTTGGATTTCCTGTTCCAGGCCAATCTGTCTGCGCTCCGATGTTTGAAGCTAAGCAACAACGAGATCACCGTGATCAACGAGACCGTCTTCCAGTTTCTCCCTGCGCTGGCGTACCTGGATCTCGGAAACAACCCGTTCACCTGCGACTGCTCCAACGCCGGCTTCATCCAATGGGTGCTGAGCAACAACCAGACGCAGGTGGTCGAC
>NW_022605609.1:307395-308150 GCF_008692095.1 Etheostoma spectabile | reverse complement strand
ACACCTGTTCCTTCCCTGTGGCCGAACAGGGAAACAAGCTGCTGGACTTCGATGTCCTGTCCTGTTGGATGGACATCAGCTTCCTCTGCTTCATTTCCAGCACCAGCCTGGTTCTTCTAACCCTCCTGGCGTCCTTCTTCTACCACTTCCTGAGGTGGCAGCTGGTCTACGCCTACCACCTGTTCCGGGCCTTCCTGTACGACAGCAGGAAGAGGAAGGCGGGAACTCGCCATCGCTACGACGCCTTCGTCTCCTACAACGTCCACGACGAGGAATGGGTCTACCAGGAGATGCTCCCGGCGCTGGAGGGAGACCAGGGATGGAGACTCTGCCTTCACCACCGAGACTTCCAGCCAGGTCCTCTGTCTCTCTCTCTCTCTCTCTCTCTCTCTCCTCTCAGACACATCATCCTGTTACACTCTCCTGTCCACAGGTCACATAGTGACATCATCATGTTACACTCTCCTGTCCAGAGGTCACATAGTGACATCATCATGTTACACTTACCTGGCCACAGGTCACATAGTGACATCATCATGTTACACTGACCTGTACACAGGTCACATAGTGACATCATCATGTTACAATGACCTGTGCTCAGGTCACATAGTGACATCATCATGTTACACTCATCTGTCCCCAGGTAAACCGATCGTAGAGAACATCACGGACGCCATCTACGGCAGCAGGAACCTGGCCATCTGGTCTCTCTGGAGCACCACTCGCCGGCAGGTAGCGCGCGTGAGCACACAGAT
>NW_022605609.1:306905-307027 GCF_008692095.1 Etheostoma spectabile | reverse complement strand
ATGCACCTGAAGCTGGAACTGACCAAAAGAGCCACAAGAGCAATAACTGTAGGTTCAGATACAACAACACAACAGTTCAGATAACTAGCCATTAACACACAAACAAACACACACACATGCAT
>NW_022605609.1:306777-306895 GCF_008692095.1 Etheostoma spectabile | reverse complement strand
ACGTTTTCCATCTAGATAAACTTCAGGTAATTATCACAGACCCTTTGTAAGTTAGTAGTTAGTTAGAAAAATTGTCTATAATGTGTTTTGTTTGTTTCAATCAACATTAAATTGTACA
>NW_022605609.1:293938-306752 GCF_008692095.1 Etheostoma spectabile | reverse complement strand
ACAAGATGCTAATAGAGAGAGTGCAACAAGATGCTAATAGATAAGATGAACAAGATTCTACATTAGCGAAAGAGCGCAAACATATTCTAATATAGAAGAGTTGCAACAAGATAGAAGGTGCAACAAGATGCAACTAGATAAAAGTGCAAAGACTCTAAGAGATATGAGTCAACAAAGACTTGACTATAATAGAATCGCGCAACAAGACGCGAATGAGAAGAGTTGCACACAAGAGGCTATATAAGATGCACAGATGCTAATGAGAAGAGTGCACAAGATGCTAATAGAGAGAGTGCAGACAAGTAACGCTTAATAGCTAATGAGAGAAGATGCACAAGATTGCTATAATCGAACGAAGGCAACAGACGCTAATCGAGAAGAACTGCGCGCACAAGATTTAATAGAAAATCCGCAACAAGATGCAATATAGAGACGCACAAGACTGCGTAATTAGAAGATTGCAACAAACGCTAATAGATGAAAGTCTCACAAGATCTAATAGAGAAAGTGCACAATGCTAATGTAGATAGCCAACCCATGCTAATAGAGAAACAGCGCAACAAGACCTAATAGAGACAGTGCAACAAGATCTAATATAGAGAGTGCAACACACGACCTATAGAAGAGCGCACAAGAACTCTAATAGGAGAAGCGCGCAACAAAACTCTAATAAGATAATACTCGCACAAATACGCTCATAGAAGAGCGCAGACACGAACACTAATAGAGAAGATCTCAACATACATGCTAATTAGAGAAGAGTTCAGACAAGATGCAAATAGAGAAGAGTGCAACAAGACGCTAATAGAGAAGAGCGCAACAAATGACTAATAAAAGAGTGCAAACCAATATTCTAATGTAGAAAATGGGCAACAATGCTCATAGAGAAGCTCGCAAACAAGATGCTAACGAGAAATCGCACAAAGAACCTAACTATAGAAGATCGCAACAAATGCTAATAAGATAAGAGTGCTACAAGATGCTAATAGATAGAAGCGCATACAACACACACTACACTGCAGTTCGATCCTTTTTGAAGGTCAGGCCTCTGCTTGATCTGCAGACGTCTTATCGAGATCACAACAAATCATTCAATCTCTCACTTTCTTCTTTTTCAGCCTTTGTTTGTGAATGTGTGGTGTGCATAGCGTTTGCGTTTAGCGTGCAGTGTGCGCAGTAGTGTTTATCAACGTGTGGTGTATGTTTCGTGGGCGTCTGTCGTTCACAACGCGACAAAATGCAACTCAAAAGTGAACAAACCTTCTACAACCCTTCACGTTCACAAAAGGCACGAAGAGACATAAAAAACGAAACAATAAAACTAACTCGCGTCGCATAATCGTGCAATAAAATAAAAATAAAGACATTTGCAAACACACATCTCCACAATTAATAGATCGAACACCGACACGATGAACATCACGGCGTGCTTGTGTTGCCTGTCACAGCCGAAGTCACACGAGAGCCTGCACGGGAAGTCGAGACGGAACCTCGTTCTTTAATTATTTCCATTTCTTCACGGTGTTCTATATGTCAAATGAGCATCCACTTCAGCCGACCGCACAACACGCGGTGTAATTGGGTTACCACACAAATCCTCCTTGGAGATCACTGCGGGCCTTCAAACCTTATCAAGGTAACAGAAGATCTGTGCTGTCTTACACAACACACACAGACACACACACACACACACACACACACACAGACAACAGCCAAACACTCAGGACCTCACACACACAGACACACCAGCCACACACACACACACTACAACACAGACAGACCCACACACCCACACCCACACCAAGACACCACACACATAGAAAGAGAAACGACCCACACCAACACCACTCCCAACACACACCCAGACACACACATCACTCACTGACACACCACACGACAGACACACAGCACAACGCACACACACACACAACACCACACACCACACACCGCACACCCACAACCATACCAAAGGTTTACATAATTTATCGAATTTCTATGTTTGGATTTTAACACTTATTAATCCTCCAAACCTTTTTTCCATCCGTCATAAAAACACAGGTCTGTGAAAAACTTTTTTGATCCGAAACATATTTCAGGTTTCTGCGCCGAGCCTGATCTACCCAGTGAGCCTACGAGAAGTACCAACACAGAAACTAGATGGTAACAATACTCCAACCGAGCTCAATCTGTCCTCATTCATCCACACGGCGGGTGCTGCCCCCTCCATGTTCCACCTAAGAACTGCAACGGCCTGTTTCTTAGTCACATTAAGCAAGGAACACAGGCCACACACACTATAACATACCACAACACTACATAACATACCCCACACACACACACCACACACCTAACATACACACAACACACACAACATCCCCACACAAACAAACACCCACACCACACGATACTTACCAAACAACACACACCACACACACACACCGCACCCACACACCGCACAAACCTCCACATGTACAACGAGAACACACAAACGAGACAGCACACAAACAGACAAAAAGTCACACATACACACAGGATACAGAGGACGCCCCCCAACACACCGCACACACACACACATCAGGCACACATAAACACACAACAAGAGCACACACACCCCTGCGTATGCGCATACGGGTACACGACAGAAGTCGCTGAAATCAATGTTATTTTAATAATCATAATTGCAGGCGTTAATGAAGAAAAAAAGTGTTGTGGTTGATGTTCCAAAACTGTGCTGGACGAAAAAGCTTTTAGGGGTAAAGTCAGATTAAAACACACCAGCACACACATATCAACACACACCCGGCACCACACACACACAGAAACCCACACAACCACACACACAACTCTCATACCAAAATACCTGAGACAGATTAATGGATCACCCTCAGTAAGAAAAACACATGATCCACCGTATTTCTGAGTGGTGTCTTGTGGTGTGTGTTTGGGTGTGGTGTGTATTGTGTTGCGTGTTTTTGTGTGTGTTCATGTGTGTGTGTGGGTGATGTTGTTGTATATGTTCGTGTATGTCGGATGGTGTAGGCTCGTGATGGATTTTGCTGAATACCATAACCGTACGCCCAGCGATTTCCTCCTCTTTCTCAACGTCCGTTGAGATATTTGGCCTCTAAAACCTTAAAACCCACACCACGAATACCGTTGTTTACAGTCTCAAACCACACAACCTAACGCCATAGATATAGTTCAAACGACCCCAATAGCCTAAGTATTGCACAATAACATATGGCACAACTAACATATTGCACACTAACACATGGCACACTAACATATTGCACAAATAACATTTGCACAACTAACATATTGCACACTAATAATATTTCACCACAACATATTGTGACAACCCAATATCATAAGTATTGCAACCTAACATTGTCAACAAGACTAACAGTTGCACCTACCAGGTGCACATTCCATATCCGACACTAAATGTTGCAACCTAACAGGGTATTGCCCTGAACATAATCACACACTAACGTGGTTTGCAACACAACGTGAACAATTGCACAAACTACATATTGGCACAACCCCAATAGCATAAGTATTGCACACTAACATATTGCACACTAACATATTGCACACTAAAATGTTGCACACTAACATGTTGCACCTAACATATTCCGCACCTTAACAGATTAGCACACTAACATGTTGCAAGACTAACACATACAACACCACTACATGTAATGCACACTAACACATGCACACGAACATGTTGCAGCACGACAAAATGTTTGACACCCTACATTTTGCACACTACATATTGCACAAACCCCACTAGCCTAGGTAGATTTGCAACAGCAGAAACCTTTGCATCAGTAACATTTTGCCACCTCCATATTAGCACACTACATATTGCACACACTAACATTTTGCAACACTAACATAGTGGAGTCACACACTAACATCAATTGCAACACTAAACATAGTGCCATCCTAACATAATTGCACAACTAACAATGCACCAAACTCCCAATGCCTAAATATATGCACACTAACATATTGCGCACACCCCAAAGCCTACAATTATTCACTAAGGCACAACTAACTTTATTTGATTGTGTTACATTTGTCCCGTTATTAGCCTGTTTCTGGGTGGGGCGGGTTGATTTGATGTATGCATTTTGTAGGGCGTTGTTTGTGAGGTTTTTTTAGTGCCGGGGTGCATTACGCGAGTTTGCCAGAGACCGGACCCCGCAAACATGATGGCAGGAGAAATGGATCGTGGCACCCCCTAATTATATTTTGTGACAGTGTGATGAGTATCAAGTCCTGACTTCCTATATGCCAGGTCGTGTTCAATTGATGATAAAGACTCTTCTGCCAATCACATTATCTAGGGAAACTAAAGGACGAAAGTGATGGTGAGTGGCATATATGAACAAAATGGATTGAAAAACATTTCATTAGGGAAAAAAGATGCAGGGAGGGGGGGGGGGTCGAGGGGGGGGTATCAAAAGCATTCCTAATCACGCAAACTTTTGCGACTACTAAGTTTAGCGCCCCCCCAAAAAAAAATGCAAGTAACCCAATCCGCGCCACCGCATGACACCCCTAGGGGTTCCACGACGCCCGCCTTTGCAGACCTCTGGTTTTAGTGCGCTAGTGGTGCCGACGTTGTTGTTTGTAGGTGGTGTGAGTGGTGTAGTGTGTTGTGTATTAGTTCGTGTGTTGTGTGTGCTGGCGTTGGTGTGTGGGTGTTGTTTGTGTGTTGGAATACTCATTGAAGGGGTAAGTGAGCTCACAATGGAATGTGCATTGTGGTGTCTGGTAGTCCTGGTTAGGTGTATGTCTTTTTGTTGTTGACTGGTGTGGTTGTGTGGGTGGTGTGGTGTGTGTTGTGATGTTTGGGTTACGCGATAGAACATAATAAGAAGACAAGTAGAGCATGAGCGAGAGAGTGAGACCGATTCTGTCCCGGCTTGCTGATCTGGGAAACATACAAACTCTCAGACGAGACGCGCATGCAACGCACCGTGAGTAACCAATGAATACTTTAAACTCGTAACCACACTATGAATAAATTCATAACTTTAGATCAAACTCCTCAATCCTCACTTTAATCATAGACTATAATCAAACTATTTAAATTCTAAATTAATCCTACGGTGTTAAATTCATTCACCTCCTGGGGATTGAACTGTACTATCTTGTTTGGTTCACAAAAATTCTTTAAATGTTGTTGCCAGAAATTCCTTCAAATATACAAGAATCTAGAAAAGATCTTATGTATCACTTAGCTGTATATATTCAATATGCTGTCCCTGGTCTGTAATACAGGTATATATACTCCTGTCACTGTATCATGTATACGTTATATACCTTCCCTCCGGATAATACATACTGGGTAATAAAAATAAATTGACATTTCTTGATATCAATCTTCGTTACAAGACCCGTTTAGGCCACTACAGGACCCCTTCCCACCCTCTCACACATGCAAATGACCACTCCACACAAGACACAACCCCCGCCCACGCGTCACACACACCACACACACACAACACTCATTCCACCCAACACACACACACAACACACACACTCACACAACGTACACTGCACAACACACCCACAAGCTCGCCACACACTCTCACAGGCACACAAGCACACACCCACTACACACACCTCTCACACACATGCACACACACACACGTCACCTGCGTCTCACACAAGACACCACACACTATTCTACACAAACGACAGTCAACCACACACATGCGCCACCCACACCTCACACAACACATGCAACACACAATCAAACACACACTATGCACCCCACACACATCACCCAAAAAAAACACATGGCCGACACCATCACACACATCACATGCCGACACAAATGCACACACCACTGCAGCTCAACCAGGCCAACATACACCATGCACACACCCACCACACACATGCCCACACACAACATCATGACACACACACCACAACCACTCACACACCATCTCACACACATCACACGCACACAACACACACCTCCCACACAATTCTACACACACCCATGCACACACACACACTCACACACAAGCCAACACACATGCACACACATGCACACAACACACATCAAACACGCACCACACCTGCACTACACACACACACTGCTCTCACAAACATCCCACGCCCACAACCTCATGCACATCACACATGCCACACACTTGGCACACGCACAACACATAAAACACATGCACCCACACACTCTCACACGACAATCACACACAAATAGGCGCCCCGTAAGCACGCATGCACACACACATATGCACGACTCCACACCACTCTCAGCACACATACACGCTCACCACACACTCTCACACAACCATGCCAACAGACCACTCTCACACACACACACTTCACACTCACACACATGCACAGACACACACTCTCACTCACAACCACACCTCCCACACAACATGCTCTCATGACCAATGCACACATCACACTCTCACACCTACTACATCACTCACAATCAGGGTTAAACCACAGATGATAAGAGTATTCTTTACTGCTGAGAGGATAATGTGACCTAATGTTGACGTGTGTGTTCGTTGCATCCTCTCCGGTATCCCATACCAATTCCCAGACCAGCACTCCAAACCGGAACCCCCGACCAAAGATCCCAACCAGACCGACCAGGTACCACTGAGCGACGGTCCTACGGGCCGCATGCCAGCATCGGGAGGTTTGAGCCTTCTGTCTACTCTGTGTCTCGTCATCGTCTCCACCCGTCCCTGGCGTACTCTCGGAAGAACTGCCACAATAGTTCTCCAACGACCCCTCGGCCGATGTGGTGGTGATTGCAGACCAGAAACTCTGTCTCTGTCCCTGATGACTTCCCCCGAGATGCAAATGTAGTTTTTTTCTGACGGACAATCGAGCTCAAACGCACAACTGGGACGATTTCCAGGATCTGTCAAAGCTCAAGTTTGGTGTCTGAAACAAACCAGAATAACCAAGGTACGATGAAACTTTCAACATCCCTTGGGGAGCTCTCACACTCCTGGCTCAGGCATGCCAATAACATGGCTCACAGAACAAACGACCCGAAACCTCTTTCAGGGACTTCCAACCGAGACCACGCTTGATGTCTCCAGCAACTACATCAGTCCATTCATACCTCGGCCTTTCAGTCCCTGTCCATATTAAAAACCGTGATTTTGGACAGGAACAACCCAACGGTCGACTGACCTTCAGCCCATCCTGCCAGCCACCACTCATACATGAACACTGAGCATTAGAGACCAATCTCACCTCCTTTCATCCAAGGATCTGGTCCTGAAGGCCCCTCGAAGCTGAAGGTGTTGGATGATATATCAATTGGACAGATTCAAGCATCCAACGCAGATCTTTCCTCCCTATGATATATAGACCTGTCTCGGTGTGGCCTGTGCCGGCTGGGAATGGACAATCCCTGACAAGACCGCTTAGGAACATCACCCAGCTGTATCTGACGGCGACATACTTACAGGGATCGGAAAGTCCTGCAGACCTCACCCACTGATGTTATCTAAGAGACTGACACTTGAGAAGTGTATCCGTAACGATGTCTCTATCTACGGTTCAAGACCCGACCCTTAGAAGCTGGTTATGTGTTGGAACAGTCCCCAATAAGTGCAAAAACTGTAGTACTTGCTCTCAGCTCAGCGAGCTGATGTTGACGTCTACTTCCGAACGAACTGTCCAAACTCGTTCTACATAAATCGCTGAGTCTATATAACTATTTAACAACCAACTCTCACGCAGCAAAAAAATCCCGACTGACATTCGGAGTCTCTCGTCATCTCAAATCCCATCTGGCTCAATATCATCTGATTGAGCTGTGAGGACTTACACAACACGCTCGCCTCAGAGAGCTTATCTGAAGGAACATTCCCCAAACTGGACAGATGCGTTTCGAACGTCTTGAGCCTGAAGGTATTGTTGTGAGCGTCAACCTGCTGTGGACTTCGAGACCCTTCAAAAAGCCTGAAAGCAAGACCGGAGTTCTTGGATCTGAGCTGAGCAACATTTGTAGAGGTTCTTGAAAGGGGGATTCAAGTTTGGGGTCCTTAAGATACCTTGGATGTGTCAAAACGCAACAGGAGGGTGAAACAAATACTTTTGATGGAGACTAACCTGGGGACTCTGAGTGTCTCTCTTGCCATTCTATTTCGGAAAATGTAATTCAAACTTTACAGCGTTTGGAAAACTCTTACGGTCTACTTTGATTGACGGTAAGGTCTCACACCCAGCAACTACAAAGCCTTGTTTCTTTAAATCTGCAGAGCGTTCACGGTGATATGCAAGGTGTACACGGAGGGTTTCCCACGACAGTCCCATACATGCCGGGATGCTGAGACCTTAGAGGATTCACACGGAGAATCTACTTTTGCTCCAGATGTGGAAACATTGCGGGTTCAATCCCGGCCTCAGAGTTTGACGATCAGACAGACGGACGTCGGACCTTGTGGATCCGGACGGTACTGCAGCCAATGCCGACCTGAACTCCTCATTCTCCCAACCAAGACAAGTCTTTGGATTTCCGTTTTCCAGGCCGTCGTCGTCCCTCCGATGTTTTGAAGGCTAAGCACAACGAGTCACCGTGATCAACGGACCGTTCTACCAGTTTCTCCCTGCCTGGGCGTACCTGGATCGGGAAAACCCCGTTCACCTGCTACTGCTCCAACGCCAGGCTTCATCAAATGGGTGCGAGCAACACCAGACGCAGTGGTCGCAGGCCCACCGGACACCTTTCCCTGCCTGTGCCGAACAGGAAACAACAGCTGCTGGACTTCGAGCCGTCCTGTTCTGATGGATGCCAGCTTCTCTGCTTCATTTCCAGCACCACCCAGCCTGGTTCTAATCGACCCTCGGCCCTTCTTCTACCCTTTCCTGTGGTGCGCTGGTCTACGCCTACCAACCTGTTCCGGCCTTCCTGTACACACAGGAAGAAAAAGGCGGGAACACGCCATCGCTACGACGCCTTCGTCTCCTACAACGTCCCACGAGATGGTTCTTCCCAGAATGCTCCCGGCGCTGGGAGGGAGTACCAGGATGGAGACAGCCTTACCACCGAACTTCCAGCCAGGTGCTGTGCCTCTACAGTCTATCACGGAATTTCCTTCTATTTCTGACTATCTGCTACACACGAACCGACATTTTGAGCAGCTTTGGACTTGCCCTCAATTGCATACAGAACCAGACCCCTAACATAAAGATCAGAACCAACAACACGATATGCCGATGAGAACATCCGAACTACACCATTGCACATATTAGACGAATCCATCAACTTACATTGCCACATTCAGACTGTTATCATAATATAATACATATTATATATATATATTGTATTATATATATAATTATATACAATACTGTATATTCTATATATCTGAGTGTTCATATACTGCTGATGCACTCACTCCCTCTTTTACTTCTCTCTCTCTCTTCTCTATCAAAAGCTCTCTCGGAGCGCCTCTCGCTCGCTCTCCTCTCTCTCTCCTCCCCCCTCCTCCCTCACTACATGAGTGTTTAAGGAGTGCAGTGGTAGCGTCCAGAAAAAACAGATGTGAAAACCTCTCAATGCACATACAAGAAAACAACAAAGATAAATATAGAATGATAAATATCTCGACGAAGACCACACACACACACACACAACCCCAACACACACACACACACACAGCACCTACACAACACCACACCACACACACACATACCACACACAACACCTCACACACACACACCACTCACACACACCCCACACACAACACACACCACACACGAGCAACAAGAGATCACAACACACTCACGAAGTGACACTCACCCACACTCCACACACCACTCCACACACACACACACAAACGCACAGCGTACCACTTACAACACTCACACTCACACACGTCACCACACACCACTCACACACACGTACACCCACACTCACACACTCCACACACTCACCAACTCAAGCCACATACACAAACAGCACCCACTAACACACACACCACACACATCACACCCCACTAGACACCACACCGGTAACACACTCATAACACACTCACACACACACAGGAACACGTACAACAACATCACACCACACGTACGCAACCCCCACACACTTCACAGCACACGCACGCTGCCAAAGCGAACATGAATCTAAATGTCCTCAGATCAGAGAACAATGTTACTTTCTCCCAAAACTTAATAATTATTACAGTACCATGACGGATAAGCGTTCCCCACAGCGTGCCATCCTGAGAGACCAACTGCCAAACTCGTTCAGAGATACAGCGAGTCCTGGTCTTTTGAGTGTTCTCTCTGTCTCATCTCTTTGTCTTTCTGTCCCTGCTTTCTCTCTGAACTGCTTTGTGTCCTCTCTCCAGGATCGCTCGCTGTCCTCCATCTTGTTCTGGACATCATCTTGTTACGCTGACCTGTCCCCAGAAGTCACATTATGACCATCATCACAGATCCACTTTCTGCCCTGTCCCCAGCTCACATAGTGAACATCATCAGTTACACCTGACCTGTCCTCCAGCGTCCACCTAGATGCATCATACATGTCCACTGAGTCTTCCTCAGGTCACAATTGACTCATCATTTGGTTACACTGCCATGAATCCCCAGTCACATAGTGACATCATCTGTTTTACACTGACCTGGCCCCCAGCATCGCAGTAGCTGACTCATCATGTTTACACGACTGAGTCCCTCAGGTCACTAGTGACATCATCATTAGCACTGACCCATGCCCGCTGTAACCTAAAGTGACTCATACATGTTGACGCTTCGACCTGTCTCCCCTCAGATCACATAGTACCATCATATGTTACACTCAACAAATGTCCCATGTAAACCGGATCGTAGGAGAACAGCAACGGACGCCATCTACGGCAGCAGCAAAGACCTCTTGTGATCAACTGCGGCCACCTGCAGACAGGTGGTGCTCCAAGAGAACTGCCAGATGTCCAGGGTTGGGCGCGCATCACAGCGGGGGGGGGGAGTGATGCCGCACAGTCTGGGTGTAGTAGTGCTGCCAGTGGGGGGGTGCTCCACGAGCGGGGTGTGGAAGGATGGCTCAACAGTAAACTTGTTCCTTGGATGAACAGGGGAAAAATACTTGATTTGACTATTGTGTTTGCAATTAAGATAAAGCAACTAGTAAATACAGTCTAAAAATACTTTACTACAGTACTCGTTACATAAAGTTAAATTATAAAATCAGCTGTCATAGGAATTTTGGAGTAACATAATTAACTAGTAACTAAAATCTCTAAAGTAACTAGAAAAATTCGCAGGACTGTATGGTCATGGTCCTCCTAACTGGATGCACATGTCGCATACAGGAAAATATATAACAAAAATAGGGCTAACCACTATCAGAGACCTAACTTTATTAAAACCTATTTAATACGTTAAGACTAGTGGGGTGTGTCTGTGTAGTGTCGGTGATGGTCTTGTGTGATCTGAGAGAGAGGGATACAGATAGATTCGACGTGACCGAACAGAGTATGGTTGCCTGTTACTAAGACCATAACGAACCTTTCATCTCGTGGTGGTTCATCGCTTGATCTGTAATCAGCGTATAACAACGCGACTGCCACCTTGTGCACCTGCTTCACCAGCTATGTCGACACTGAACAAGACTCTGCCACAAAAGGAATCATACTGCATCAAGGAACGACTATCAATAAGATAAGGTTCGCAAGGGCACCAAGAAGGCCTCAGTTGTGAACTATTGATATAAATTCAGATATTAGAAGTATAAAATGTGGTGCGTATCAGCTACTGTAAAAAGGTCTTCGGTCCGCTGCGAATCTGCCAGAAATGTGACATGTTTCACACATGGCAAGTTAATGAGGAAATGGAACGTCTTGTTCCGATTTGCGCGTCAAGGTATGCTGAAACGTAGAGTATAGTGTCATCTCTGCAACATGTGACACACTGGCTAAACCAGACATGAATACCTAACACGGGTTTAATGTTAAATCCATCCATACCAGTAGAATGTTGCGCGTGGGGACAAGTTATAGAGATAAGACCAAGAGATTAAATTTTTAATCCACCCCCCCGGTCACTCCACGCTACCTCAAACACTTCCACCACCTACAACAGCATTGGAAAAACATCAGCTGAGACGAGTCTGAAAACGTAACAGACGTAACTGGGATTATGGTGACAACCGTGCGTGATACTGAACCCCATTCAGCGCCACAACGCCAAAGCTTGTCCTTCGTTTAAACTTTAATCAGGTTTCGACGTTAACGTAGGCGATACATCACGCACACGGCCCCCAACGAGGGGGGTGTTGAGCAAACGTTTGTCCTGAAAATTTCCCCATTAAAGTCAATCAAGAAATTTTTCGCCGTTTTTTACCAGTATCGTGAAATCCGCGTGCAACTCTCGTTAGAAAGTGTCATAGCACACCTTTCCCGAACTCATTACAACACACTTTGATGGATGTGGTGTAGTGCGCGTGTTGGCAAACGCTACCGGGACTAGTAGCGGAACGAAAATCTGAGCGGAAAATGTAATAAGAATGGGCGATAATAGTCCGGGCACCGTGCTGCATTGCGCACTCGGACACACGAGTAGTAACCGTAAAGTAGACAACTCTATGAATGTAGTGGAGTAACTAAAGTAACTAGTAACTAAAGTAACTAAAGTAGCTAGTAACTAAAGCTGTCGGAGTAGAAGTAGAAACTAACAAGAAAATACTCAAAGTAAAGTACAAGTACCTCAACATTAGTACTTTATTACAATACTTTAGTGAAAGTACTTAGTTACTCAGTTACTGAGTTACTTTCCTCGGCCGTGT
>NW_022605609.1:288878-293913 GCF_008692095.1 Etheostoma spectabile | reverse complement strand
CACACATACGCTCACACACACACATTCAGTGTGTTAGGGTTAAAGTGTTAGGGGTTAGGGGGTTATGATTGGAGGTAGGGGTGTTGGGGGTAACGGTGTTAGGGGGTTAGGGTATAGGGGTTAGGTAGCACTACAGAACACCAAATAAAGTAACTAAAGTAACTAGTAACTAAAGCTGTCGGAGTAGAAGTAGAAAGTAACAAGAAAATACTCATAGTACCTCAGCATTAGTACTTTATTACAATACTTTAGTAAAAGTACTTAGTTACTTAGTTACTCACTTACTCAATTAAAAAGAACATTGATATAGGACAACAGGAAGACAACAAGAGGGCTAAAGAAAGATAAGAAGAGTATTTCTTACTCTGCAGGATGAATTGACGTTGTGTGACGTGGTGTGTTTTCCTTTACAAATCCCAGACCAGATCCAAGACCAGACTTCATCTCAGCGACGGTCCTACACGTTGGCAGCATGCCAGCATCGGGAGGTTTGAGACTTCTTGTCTTACTTCTGTGTCTCGTGCATCGTCTCCACCCGTCCCTGGCGTACTCTCTGAAGAACTGCCACATGGATTACTCCAACGACCCCTCGGCCGATGTGGTGGTGGATTGCACGAACCAGAACCTCGTCTCTGTCCCTGATGACGTACCCCGAGATGCAAATGCAGTTTTTCTCGCAGACAATCAGCTCGAACGCATCAACAGGGACGATTTCCGGGATCTGTCAAAGCTCAGAGTTTTGGGTCTGGAAAAAAACCAGATCACGCAGGTGGACGATGGAGCTTTCATCCCTTTGGCGGCGTTAACATGGCTCAACATGGCCAGTAACAAGCTCACAGACCTGACCCGGAACCTCTTTCAGGGACTGTCCAACCTGACCACGCTTGATGTCTCCAGCAACTACATTCAGTCCATTCATACCTCGGCCTTTCAGTCCCTGTCCAGATTAAAAACCGTGATTTTGGACATGAACAACCTCCAACAAGTCGCTGACCTTCAGCCCATCCTGCCGACCACTCATCCAGAACACTGAGCAAGTAGACAGCATCTATTTCCCTCCTTGCAGTCCAAGGAATTCTGGTCCTGAATGCACCCTCAAGTCTGAAGGTGTTGGATGTTTCGTGATATTGACATGGAACCAATTCAGCATACAACGCAGATCTTTCCTCCCTTAGATATATAGACCTGTCTCAGTGTGGCCGTTCTGCCGGCTGGGAATGGACAACCTGACAAGACCGTCCTCAGGAACATACACCCAGCTGTATCTAGAGGACGCGACATACTTACAAAGGGATACGGAAAGTCCTGCAGAGCCTCACTCACTGATGTATCTGAAGACTGACAACATGGAGAGTGATCCGTGAACGATCTCTTAGTCTACGGTCGCAAGATCCCGACCCTTAAGAAGTGGATTCGTGTTGGAACATGTCCCCAATATAAGTGCAAAAATTGTAGACTTGCTCTCAGCTCAGCGAGCTGGATTTGACGTTCTACATCCATGATGAACTGTCAAAGGCTCGATTCAACCATATGAAGCGACGAGTTTTCAACTTTGGGAATAACTTCCTCACCAGGGACCCGATGACATTCGGATCTCTCGTATCTCAAGATCCTTAATCTTGGCGTCAATATCATCTGATTGAGCTGTGAGGACTTCACACCAACGCGCTCGCCTAGAGAGCTTTATCTGAATGGAACTATATTCCCAAACTGGACAGATGCGTTTCAACGTCTTGACGACCGAAGTGTATCGATTTGAGCGTCAACCTGCTGTGGACATTCGGAGAGCCTTCAAAACAGGCCTAGAAGAGCATAGGAGTTCTTGGATCTGAGCAACAACTTTGTAGAGTGTTCTTGAAAGGGGGATTCAAGTTTGGGGTCCTTAAGATTCTGGATGTGGTGTCAAAACGCACCAAGGAGGGTGAAAACATAAGACTTTTGATGGACCGACTAACCTGGGGACCTGAGTGTCTCTCTGCCATTCTATTTCGAAGATAAATTAATTAAACTTTACAGCGGTTGGAAACTCTTACGGTCTACTTTGAGTTCGGAGTCAAAGGTTCTCAACCAAGCAACTACAAAGCCTTCGTTTCTTTAAAGTCTGAAGAGCGTTCACGGTGATAGCAAGGTGTATAACATGGGGTTTCCACAGGACATACCCAATGCCGGGCTATGGAGACACTTAGAGGATTCACAGCGGAGAATTTCTAATTTTTGCTCCAGATGTGGAAACGATTGCGGGTTCAATGCCGGCTCAGAGTTTGACGATCAGACAGACGGTTGTCGGACCTTTGGATCCCGGACTGTTGTTCAGCCAATGCCGACCTGACACTCCTGAATTCTCCCAACCAAGATCAAGTCTTTGGATTTCCTGTTCCAGGCCAATTGTCTGCGCTCCGATGTTTTGAAAGCTAAGCACAACGAGATCACCGTGATCAACGTGACCGTCTTACCAGTTTCTCCCTGCGCCTGGCGTACCTGGATCTCGGAAAACCCCGTTCACCTGCTACTGCTCCAACGTCAGGCTTCATCCAATGGGTGCGAGCAACACCAGACGCAGGTGGTCGACGCCCACCAGGACACCGTCCTTCCCTGTGGCCGAACAGGAGGAAACAAGCTGCTGGACTTCGATGTCCTGTCCTGTTGGATGGACATCAGCTTCGTCTGCTTCATTTCCAGACCACCCAGCCTGGTTCTTTAACCCTTGGCGTCCTCTTCTCACTCTTCCTGATGGTGCAGCTGGTCTACGCCTACCAACCTGTTCCGGCCTTCCTGTAGACAGACAGGAAGAGGAAAGGCGGGAACTACGCCATCGCTACGACGCCTTCGTCTCCTACAACGTCCACCACGAGGAGATGGGTTCTACCCAGAATGCTCCCGGCGCTGGGGGAGGACCAGGATGGAGACTTGCCTTACCCCGAGACTTCCAGCCAGTCCTCTGTCTCTCTCTCTCTCTCTCTTCTCTCTCTCTCTGAAACATCATCCTGTTAACACTCTCCTGTTCCACAGGTACTAGTGACATCATCATGTTACACTCTCCTGTCCAGGGTCACATAGTGACTCATATGTTACACTTACCTGGCCACAGGTACACATAGTGACTCATCATGTTACACTGACCTGTACACAGGTCACATAGGTGACATATGTTACAATGTACTGTGCTCAGGTCACATAGTGACATCATCAGTGTACACTCATTGTCCACCAGGTAACCGATCGTAGAGAACATCACGGACGCCATATACGGCAGCAGGAAGAACGCTGGTGTGATCACGCGGCGCTAACCTGCAGGACGAGTGGGTGCTCCAGAGAGATCCGATGGCCAGTGGGGGCGCTCACAGCGGCGGGGGGGGGGGGGGGGGAGTCCAAGCGGGGGTGGGGGGTCACATAAAAATGTTCCAACCACTACCGACAAGAAGGATTTGGGGGTCTGAATAGAAATCTTTTAACCAAGGTTCATTTACACTCATTATTTTCTAGAGTTCTAATTTCTGGATATTAAATCCACTTGCCACATCTGTTTTATGAGTCTCTGTTAGCCACGTCACTATTGATTCAGTCAGTTCTCCAGGCTAACATGCAAGAATGAGAGTCAGACTACTCCGTCCAATGGGGTGTAATGCACCTGAAGGGCTGGAAAAGACCAAAAGAGCCAGAAGGCATTAAAATGTACGGTCAGATACAAACACCACATTCAGAAACTAGCCATTAACACACAAACAAACATACACACATGCATAAACTATTACACGTTTTTCCATTCTAGATAAACTTAGTCAGTAAGTATCACAGACACTTTGTAAGTAGTATATTAGTTAGAAAAATTGTCTATAATGTGTTTTGTTTGTTTCAATCAACATTAAATTGTACACACTCTACTGCACTTCCTCTAACAGAGAGACCAAGAATAAGGTGTGAACTCAGCTATGCATATGCATAGATAAACATAGACATGTTATTTACGCAAGTGTGAGTCAGATTTCAGTTAAGACGGGGGGGGGAAAACCCTTTTTTTGTTTTTGTCAACCATAACACGTGTAATTAGGTGTGCATCGCTCATTGGGAGCGGGGGGGGGGGCTTCACAGTTAAAAATAAGTTCTTTGGTGAACGGCAAAGATAAATAATATTCAAGATTGTTTGAATGAAGGTTTGAGAAATAGTATAAAGTAATGCATAAAACTACTTACTAAAGTCTGAGTGTGCTCAATAATTAGTAAAGAAAGCTGTCAGATGAATGTAGTGGAGTAACTAAAGTAATTAGTAACTAAAGTAACTAAAGTAGCTAGTAACTAAAGCTGTCGAGGTAAGTAATAAAGTAGAAGGAGAAACTAAAAAGAAAAATAATCAAAGAAAGTACAAGTGCCCAACATTAGTTAATTGATTAACAATACTTTAGTGAAAGTACTTAGTACTCAGTTATCTGAGTTACTTCACCGGCCGTTGTTTGCTGTTGACGCGTCCGCCTGTTTGACGAGCAGAAGGACGTCCTGGTCCTGCTGTTCCTGGAGGACATCCCGTCCCACCAGCTGTCCCCCTGCTACCGCCTGAGGAAGCTGGTGAAGAGACGCACCTACCTGAGCTGGGTGCAGGCCGGGCAGCACCCACGGGTGTTCTGGCAGAACGTGTGGGGCGCCTGGAACGGCGGGGGGTGGGAACGTTCCCACAGGAACGCGGGACCTGCTCCTGGGGACGGTGGGCACTGAGGCGGAGGTAGGGGTGTTAGGTTTTAGGGTGTTAGGGGTTAGGATGTTAGGAGGTTAGGGTGTTAGGTGGTTAGGTGGTTAGGATGTTAGGGTTTTCTGGGGTTAGGAGGTTAGGGGGTTAGGGTGTTAGGGGGTTAGGGTGTTACTTTGCAGATGATAAAGTTAACCACTGCATGCTTACAGCTTGCTTAAATACGGGTTCACTAGCATGGCCATTTTACAACATTCACTAAAAACAAACAAAAAAATCCTTGAGAGAACCAGTTACCCGTTTACTACAGCGCTGCTAAAGGTGACTAATTAGAGGAATGAAAAACCATCTTTTGGA
>NW_022605609.1:286185-288868 GCF_008692095.1 Etheostoma spectabile | reverse complement strand
TAAAAACTCAATCAAAGAATTAGGATAAAATCTGACTTTTAAGTAGACCACATTTCTTTATGAGTGAATAATGTATAATAAATAAATAAATGTTCTTCCTTAAAATACAGGTGGCATAAGTATACCCCCCCCTATGTTAAAATACAGGGGCATAAGTATACCCCCCCCTATGTTAAAATACAGGGGCATAAGTATCACCCCTATGTTAAAATACAGGGGGCATAAGATACACCCCCTATGTTAAAATACAGGGGCATAAGTATACACCCCCCCTTTGTTAAAATACAGGGGCATACGTATACACCCCCCGTAAATCGGGCATAGTAAACCCCTATGTTAAAATACAGGGGCATAAGTATCCACCCCCCTATGTTAAAATACAGGGGCATAAGTATACACCCCCTATGTTAAAATACAGGGGCATAGTATACACCCCCCTATGTTAAAATACAGGGGCATAAGTATACCCCCTATGTTAAAATACAGGGGCATAAGTATACACCCCCTAAGTTAAAATACAGGGGGCATAAGTATACACCCCCTATGTTAAAATACAGGGGCATAAGTATAACCCCCTATGTTAAAAACAGGGGGCATAAGTATACACCCCCTATGTTAAAATACAGGGGGCATAAGTAATACACCCCCCTATGTATACAGGGGCATAAGTATACACCCTATGTAATACAGGCCTAAGCTAACCCCCTATGTTAAAATACAGGGGGCATAAGTTTACACCCCCCTATGTTAAATACAGGGGGCATAAGTATACACCCCCCTATGTAAAATACAGGGGCATAAGTATACACCCCCTATGGTAAAATACAGGGATAAGTATAAACCCCCCTATGTTAAATACAGGGGCATAAGTATACACCCCCCTATGTTAAAATACAGGGACATAAGTATACACCCCCCTATGTTAAATACAGGGGCAAAGTATACACCCCTATGTTAAAATACAGGGGCATAAGTATACACCCCCCATTAAATACAGGGGGCATAAGTATACACCCCCTTTGTTAAAATAAGGGGCATGTTACACCCCCCTATGTTAAAATACAGGGGCATAAGTATACACCCCCCTATGTTAAATAAGGGGGCATAAGTATACACCCCCTATGTTAAAATACAGGGGCATAAGTATACACCCCCTATGTTAATACAGTAGGGCATAAGTATACACCCCCATAGTTAAAATACAGGGGCATAAGTATACACCCCCTATGTTAAATACAGGGGCATAAGTAACACCCCCCTATGTTAAAATACAGGGGCAAGATACACCCTATTTAAAATACAGGGGCATAGTATCCACCCCCCTATGTTAAATACAGGGGGCATAAGTATACCCCCCCTATGTTAAATACAGGGGGCATAAGTATACACCCCCCTATGTTAAAATACAGGGGGATAAGTATAAACCCCCCTATGTAAAACACAGGGGATAAGTTACATATGTAAAACAGGGGGCATAGTATACACCCCCTATGTTAAAATAGGGGCATAGTATAACCCCCTATGTTAAAATACAGTATGACTGGTTTTCAGTTGCCAAGTATCTGGGTTTGTTGCATGGAGAGATACCCACGTTGATCTAAACGTATAGTTAAGGATATGTGAGGATGTGTGGGTGTGTGTGTGTGTGTGTGTGTGTGTGTGTGTGTGTGTGTGTGTGTGTGTGGAGTGGGGCAAGGGAACTTTATCAGGAAGCATAGTACCTGGATGTTATAACTCTCCTACACACCTGCCTGCCTCTATGGGACTTTAACACAGGGTTGTGTTGTGGTTTGGGGATTTATTTTGGGTTTTGGTCCCCTCTTGATTCCTGGTGTTTGTGTCTCAGTCCCCCCCGGTCTTGTGTGATTATCTCTGTCTCGCATTTCCCAAGTAAGTGTCTGTTTGTTCTACTTCCTGTTTTGTTTTGACAGTATGATTTTCTGTCTAGTCTAGTCTTGTCCAACTTTGCTTGGTGCCTGTCTGATTGTCCCACCCCGCCCTAATGTGATTCACCTGATGTCTCACCTGTCCCTCGTTACCTCGTTACCGCTTGTATTTAACCCCTGTTCCTTTTCTCCCTCATTAGTTTCTGTTGCCTTGTGGCTGTGTGTAGTGTTGTCCCGTCTTCGTCTCCCTCAGCCCGTCTGCGTAGCGGTTTTCCCCCCCGTTGGTGGTCCTGCTCTTCCCTGTGAGTTTTCCCCTCTGTTGTCATCCTGTTCCTGCTTAACTTACCCCCTGGTTCTTGGTTTTTGTACTTTTTGGCATGTTGCCGTGGCCACTTTGCTAAGTGTTTTCTTTAAACTGTATTGAAATGAACCCCTGTGCTTCTTCAACTTTTTGGTTTTAACGCTTTTTTTTTCATTTTACTGAAAGAAAAAAAAATACTCAAATCAAATCAGTGCCATGTATCATGAATGAATTGAATAAGTGCGTGTGGTGCATTCAGGTACACCTCGTTAAGTCATGTTACATGCAGGTGCAAATAATGTATTTTTTTTACCCATTTTCAAAAAAATGTCTAAATGAGAAAAACATGCCAAAAATGAAAATAAATGGTCAAATAAAGGATCAGTTCACTACTTCTGGAGTGTTTTATTCAATTTTATGGAATACTTCTCCTTTTCAAAATCAAATGTGAGGTTTAATGTCCATGAATTCCAAGAATAAGAAACTCCTATGGGGG
>NW_022605609.1:285081-286175 GCF_008692095.1 Etheostoma spectabile | reverse complement strand
GGGGGGTCAAATGTAAAATGGTCAGAAACTTATGTGGTCCACTTTGAGTTACTGATCAGGGTTCATTAATTAATCTGGTCCAGGTCTCACTCGTTACATTAATTTCCTCAGTCAATACTTCCTTAATATGTCTGTATCTGTATCAAAAAAGAAGTTGGCGGCAAGGACTGCAGAGTTTCTGAACCAATGAGGGACTTGGATCCAGCCAGCAACTCAGAAGTAGCGAGCGACGGCCGACAACTCTCCGAATTATCTAACATGGAAGACAGAGGAGATGGGGGTGAGGCGGCGGGACTTTCGGAGGAGACGGAAGAAGCTCAGGGACAGAGTTCTTTGGGCAGGAAGGTGCCGAGCTCCGCCGATCCGTCACGCCAGACTCAACCGGCGTTGAGTTAAGTTTGCGGAGAGTCCTTCAAGAGGATCAGTCACCTGACCACGCACGCTTCGGGGCACCTGAGAGACTGCGGCCTGGAGCACTCGGAGAGCCTGAAGCTCCACCTGCGCGTCCACCTGGACACGGCGTTCTGCTGCAGCGTCTGCGGTCAGAGCCTAACCCTTCAGCGTGTGTGTAGAACGTACCGTAACACAAGACACACAGAACCACAGACACACATACACAACAAAAGACACACACACAAGACACAGACAAAGACACAGACACACAAACACACCTACAGACACACACGTACAGGAAGACACACAACCCAGAAGACAAAAAAATGCACACAAGCACAGACGCGCACACACACACACTAACTCTTCACACCATTAACACACACACACACACACACACACGCATAAACTATTACACATGGAAGATTTGCAACATTGATCCCTCCTCCCTTCATCTTCTTCCTGTGCTCCTCTCCTCTGTTCTGCATCTCTGATCTGCTCTCTGTGTGTTACTAGCTGTGCATGTAGCAGAGCTTCTTCTTTATTCCTTCCAGCTGAACTTCAGGTAAATATCACAGACCCTGGTTGTGTGTCAGTAAAGAAGATGGTCTGTCACGTGTGTTGTTTGTTTCACTCAAACATTAAAATTCACATCTAAACCTTCCTCTAAGATGAGTGGTGAGGCCAGCAACACTTCCTGT
>NW_022605609.1:284891-285071 GCF_008692095.1 Etheostoma spectabile | reverse complement strand
TGTGAATGCTGCTCTGCACAGATAAGATTATTTCCTCATTTTTACAGTCCGGAAGAAACTTTAAGACACTTTTATAAAGTTTATTTGAAGGGTTTAATAACAAACAACTGAATGCCTAAACATGATATATACACTCACCGGCCACTTTATTAGGTACACCTGTCCAACTGCTCGTTAACA
>NW_022605609.1:275075-282193 GCF_008692095.1 Etheostoma spectabile | reverse complement strand
AACGCGTAATTTCTAAGCAGCCCAATCACATGGCGGCAACTCAGTGCATTTGGCATGTAGACATGGTCAAGAGAATCTCCTGCAGTTCACCGACATCAGTATGGGGAAGAAAGGTGATTTGAGTGACTTGAACGTGGCATGATTGTTGGTGCCAGAAGGCTGGTCTGAGTATTTTCAGAAACTGCTAATCTACTGGGATTTTCACGCACAACCATCTCTAGGGTTTACAGAGAATGGTCCGAAAAAGAAAAAACATCCAGTGAGCGGCAGTTCGTGGGCGGCGAAATCCTTGTTGTGCCAGAGGTCAGAGGAGAATGGCCAGACTGGTTCGGGACGCTCCAGGCTGCAGCCATACCCGTCTCCACAAGAGATCCCTTCCTAACCCGATCCCAATGTCAGACATACGGGGGTCTTCATTCTGTGTTAACATTCAGCTGAAACTTTATCAACACAACCTACAATTCAAATGGCTGTCTGCACTATGGCCTTAAAACATATTATAAAAACAAAATAAACCAGATAATAACAAAATATAGTCGGTGTATGTGATAAGGAGCCTAGGGACTCAGGGGGTTAATAACGTTCAAGCGAGCAGAAGATCTGAAATTCCAGTTTGGATTCTGTGAGGAAGTTTGTTATTTCCCCTGTCCACTGCGATTCAGTTTGGATCGATGATGCCAAAAAACATACGGGGCCCAAGTGATAAATATTGAAACTGTAGTGATTTACAAGGTTGGGGAATGATTAGATTGATTCTTAGTTTCCAACTGGGCCCTAGGAGTTGTCGGTAACACACCGACGGAGACAAATTCTCTCTGTTGATATTACAATCAAGCACAAGTTTACAAAAAATGGGGGGGGGGGCTTGCTAATGGCATGTGTGTGTGTGTGTGGTTGCGGTGTGTGTGTTTGTGTGTGTGTGGTGTTGTGTGTGGGGTGTGTGGTGTGTGTGTGTGTTGTGGTTGGCAAGAGAAATAAATACATTGTAAGTCTAATATACACAATTAATAGAATCATAATTTTTAGTACAATAAAACAATACAAAACCATATTAATAACATACACTCATTAATTGCATGTAAAAATAAGGTAGCATGTAAAATAATGAACCTAAACACAAACGTGAGCAAGGGGCGTCAACCAAAATCCCGCCAATTATTTATTTTCGAATCAAACAGCCAGAGTAACCTAGGTAAAAACAGTTGAAGAACACCAAAACAAATCACTAGCACCTTTATTGCAGAACTATGGACCAATGAAATGAACTGCAACATTATTGTAAGCTTATTAGAACTACAGTTCTCAAAGAAGCACACAGTCTTAAAACTGATTATCGCCACACGGCTAGTATTTTTCTTTCTCTCACTTTTTTCTCTGTGTAGCCGCGGTGGTGTGACGGGCCTGCCCACGCTATTTTCGACATTTCATCACAATCACACCTGCCAGACGACTTTTTATACAAAATTAAAGTAACAAGTAAATTGTGTAAATGTAGGAGTTGAAAGTACGATATTATTGTTAAAATGGTAGGAGTAGAAGTAAAACGTCACCAAAAAAAATTAATGTAAAGTAAAAATATTTGAAATATATAAATGAGTACAGTATCGAAGTATTTGTACTTCCCCTATCTTGGGAATAGTTATGAATGTGTGTGTGTGTATGCTGATGGATAGGTAGCTGTGAAGTGGTTGCTGACTGAACCTACAGTATTGGTCTGTGGATCTTTTGGTCAGTTAAGCTTCAGGTGAATTACCACCACCATTTGGACTGGGTAGTAACTGACTTAATCTGTTTTTTTGATGTGTTCGGGGAACTGACTGAATCAGTATAGTGACGTGGATAACATAAGACTCATAAAAAAGGAGTGTGGGCAAAGTGGATTAATCCAAGAAATTAGGACTCTGAAATGAGTGATGAGACTCTATGTGATGGTGGTGGTGAAGCACCTCTTGTGAAGTTAGAAGATTTTAAACAAAACAAGAATAGCTCACCCCTCTTCCTCTTCATACCATCTCTAGCCCCAAACCACACCCCCAAAACCTTCTGGTGGTTTTTGGCTAGAACGCGGATGGCGGGTGTGGATGCTTCGTGAGTTGCAGGTTGGCACAGGTTTATTTTTGTGCTATTTGTAGACTGGGCTGTAAAACAGGGACGCATTTATTTTACCGTGTGTTGTGGGGACAGGCAGCTAGCAGATAGGCGGAGATGTTTGGCCGCAGACGCGTGCCGAGTGGACACGCCAGAGTGATGAAGTCAGGCTCGCAGTGTGCTCCAGGCACTTCCGCACAGGCGGTTTCCCCCAAACCCCACCCCCAAATCCCTTGTTGTCTGGTTATTGGACTAGAACGCGGAACACGTTTGTGTATAGTTCGTGGTGCAGGTTGGGCACGGTTAGTGTTTGTTGCAGTTTGTGACCCTGGGCTGTTATAGCGGACCGTGTTTTTTTACAGGTGTTCAGGGGACAGGCACAGCTAGCGATAGTGAGGAAAGTTTGACATGTGTGTAGGGGACAGGCAGCTAGCAGAAGTGAGATGTTTGCAGAAGAACGCCTTGTCCGTGGGGACGCCAAACAGGTGGAGCTTCAGGCTCGCCGTGGGCTCCAGGAGCTACCACACAGGCTGCAATCGCTCAGGTTGCGCTGAGTGTGCATGTGGTCAGGTGACGCTTGAGGACTCACCGCAAACTCTGTCCCTGAGCTTAGCTAAGCTCTTCCGGTCTCCACAGTCCTGCCGCCTCTCCCTCATCTTTGCTGGGTTCATGTTAGATGAATCGGCGAGTTGTCGCCTTTGCTGCTACTTCGAGAAGCCAGCTGGATCCAAGTCCCTCATTGGTTCAAGAACTCCGCAGTCATGACAAGACTTATTTTTTTTACACACACCAGCGTAGGATAGACAAGAGTCACAACTCACCCGACAACACACACGAACACCAAAAACCAAGTCTTTGCCCCTCTTTATATTAATGCAAAAAAACTGCGCAGAGTGAAGCTCGGCCGCAGAAGAACGAGTGTCCAGGTGGACGAGCAGGTGACTGATCTCTGGGAAGACTCACCTCAAAACTTTGCAGCAAGCACCGGGCTTTCTTGTATCTTGTCTCTCTGTCTCTCTCCCACACACCCTCAGGACACACACACAGAACACCCCACTGAAGCCACTAGACACATGCTGTTTTTCAAGAGGAATTGCAGGCATTCAGCAGAGGTGAGAAGAGTGCTATTTAAGGTCATGGAACCAAGAGGAATTGAAAAACGCCCCCAGCAATGACAATCACACAAAGACACCAAAGACAGTCACAGGAGAGACACAGACAGAGAGACACAGACACACACCAGACACACACGCATAGACACATCACACACAGTACAGATAAAAGACATAATACAGGAACACACCGCACAAATACCTGCCAGAGGAGTCACACATTTACACAGACACACAACACGCACAGATGCACACACACCAACAACAGACGCACCTATGCTACAGACCGACAAACACACCCACACCCAACGGCACAAACAGATGCACAAAACAGCGCACAGAACAACACCACACACAGGAACAACCGGACACAGTCAGGTCACAAACATACAATAACACACACAGTCTCACACACACCAAACACGCTACAATCACAGGCACAGAACAGGTACACAAACTGCATGCACGTAAGTCAGGCGCATTATCAGACACACACACACAAACACAGATACACCTGTTGGGACTAGACACATCGAGGTCAGGTCAGGTCATGGACCCCAGCAGGACAAAACACACAAAACATAGAAAACAGACACACACAGCAGAACACCACAACAAAAGACACCACACAACCCATACAGGTGGATTTTAACTTGATGATCTCCAAAAACCTTTTTCAGTCGTCATAAACCACAGTTAGAAAAAAGCACAAAATAAAATGAAAAGGTTTCCTCTCCTAGTAAGATCCCAGTGATTCCGAGGTACACAGTAAACAAGATGGTTAACATGCGGCCACAGGCTCAATGCTGTCTTCATACAAAAGCGGGGTGCTGGCCCCTCCTGGTCCAAATGGAGAATGCACTGCCTGTTTTTATCCCATGAAGCTGGAACAACTTGGACGGTGTTATTAAGTCATATTCTTGCTCATCTTCAGTTCAACAGTATTTAGACGTTATATCAGAAATAGGGGCACATGGTTTACATTTACCGAAACCACATGTGTTTGTTAATGCACAGTGCTGAAGGCGCCTCTTTTTTTTCTTTTTCTTTTTTTCAGGGATTCATGTTAAAGCACTGTTGCCAGGTGCGGTACCTTAAGGCGCTGACACACCAACCGGTATGGCCATCAGACAGTAGCTCTGTTTCAATCACTGTTTACGATACACACACACACACTGTTTGTGTGTTTGTATGTCTTTTGTGTGTGTGTTCGCACTGTGTGTGTGTGTGTCAAAGTTGTGGGTTTCTCCAAGTGTGTGTTTTTTGAGAGAAGAGGGAAGGATCAAATGCAAGAACAGTGGGAAGGAATGGAGGAGGACGGGAGATACGAGGGGAGAATGAGTGAGAATGAGACGAAATGAAAGAGCAGCAGAGAGAGGTTAAATCAATGTGCATGTTGCGGTTTTTGTACCTTAAGGCGTGGACCACCAAACCGGTTATTGGTCATCAGACAGTAGTTAGGTTTCCATCAACAACGGTTGTATCTGAATAAGTGATATGGAATAAAAACTGCTTCTGGGAACAGTTAAATTCAAAGAAATTGCATGAATATCGACTCAAAGGAAAACCTTTGGTCTCATTGACTTCTCTTGAGGATTAGTTGGGTTCAGGTGATAAACGCTGATGGAAAATCTGCCAAATAAATAATGCATTGTGATTACGTTTTAGGTCATGTTATGGTTTCAACTGCAACAAATTGAAGAAGTTTCTATAAATAAATTGACTGGACTGACACGAGCTGCGGGGCAGACGGAGCAAACTACCGTCCATCTGCAGGCTTCAGTCACAGAAATGTGGGTATGAGTGTGGTTACACTTTTTCAAAACTCTAAACAGACTCGTTGAATGCATTGTAATATAATCACCAGGGGGGGCAGAAAAACAGCCCGTATATAGTGTGGTTAACGTTCCACTGCCTGGAGGACAGACTGTCCTCTATGCCCTTGCAGACAGCCTGACAGGTGCAGGTTGGAGTGGCAAGGCAACTTATTCTCGAACACATTTCAGCACCAAGAACAAGACAATTTAAAAGCTTCAAAAAAAACCCTAAAAACCCATTAAAGGAGCAATAAAGACTTTCATGAACGGGAAAACCGGATCAAATACAAAAAGATACAAACACAATAGTGAGGTTAGGTACAGCGCACAGCGTTTAAAACAATAATAATAAAGTAATAAATAATAATGATGATTTAATGGTGGTGGGGGACGGGTCTGAGAGAATGGTCTGATGTAACAAAGTGATCCAAACATACCCACCCGTCATCAAAGATTCGATCATCTTTTCTGTCAGAGCCAGGTCTTGTAGAAGTATGATAACTCGTGTATTTTCCTTGTTGATCGCAGCATCTGACCGAGTACGTGTATCCGCCAGAGCGAGGCAGTCCTGGTCCCCAGAAACCTTGTCAGACAAATAAAAGTTCTTTATCAAACAGTGAAACTGCTGATTGTTGTTCATTGAAATCAAATGTTTAATGTCACTTTAAAATCTTATATTACCTGTTAATAATCAACTTATTTTAATAACTCGTTAAGATTAAGCTTTGAAATCAATGTTAACCTCTCTCAGGTGTGTGTGTGTGTTGTTGATCGTATCGGTGTGTGTGTAGTGTGTGTGTGTGTGTGTGTGGTTTGTGTGTGTGGTGAGTTCTGTCTGTCTCTCCAATCAGCATTGCCAATAAACAGTGATTTGAGGAATTGTGATGAAAACCAAAACCTTTAAAAGTCTCACGTTTCTCTCAGCAGTGATAAGTCCACCACCTCCATCTCCTCTTGGTCCCCATCAGTCCGTAGACCAACCAGATCTCCATCGTTATCATTGAGGACAAACTTCTAGAAGTGGCGAGAGACCAATCATTTCTCTGTTCCCAGTCAGCATTTATGTTGTAGTAAAGTCATCTTGTGACTTAATCAAGACCAAAAACACATAAGAGGGATCCTCGGTCCCCCCCACAGGAAGGACGCCCCAACCGCAGGACAGGAAACACACATTAGTATAAAGGAGGAGGAAGAGAAGAAAGCATTTAGAACAGCCAGGAAACAGAGACATGAGGAAGTCAGTTAGAGATCAAACAGCAACATTAAACACTAACATTTCCTTTTCTTCATATTTACATATTTCCATTAAAGGTCTTTTCTATGAGATCACTCACGCAGAAACAAACACACTCACCTGTTCCTCGTCGTTGTAATGAAGACAGATCTGCTCTCTCTGCAGACAGTCATCTCTGGCTGCCTCCCAATTCGATTATCTTTAGATTTAAAGTAACAACTGTGTCCAGATCTCATCCATCATCAGGACAACACGTCTTTACGACAGACCAAACATTCAAGGGGAATAAGGACGTGTACTAGTGTGATTAACAGTCTGGACGATCTTCTGCTCTGTCAGTTTCTCTTTCTGTTTACTCTGTAAATACTTAGGAAATCGTTCTCTCAGGTTGAATATCTCTGAAATTATTAAATAACAGTTGAAAAAAGTTAACCAGCATTAAAAGACACCATCAAACTAAAGACACAGTCCATCCTATGATTGTTAAAGTTGATATCAGGAGTTAACTGGTTTTTTCACTTTTCTACCCTTCAGTTCTGGTCCTTAAGTGATTTACTCATCCGGAACTGACGTGTAGTGTTGACTAAGTTGTTCGTACTGGTCTGCAGCAAAGTGTCTGAAAGATGAATATGAAAACCATAACAAAGTTAACAAAAGAACCACAACACCAAATCATTTGCTTCAGACTAAAGACCAATATCAGGACAATAAACCAAAGTCTTTGTTTGTTGAAACTGAGCCAAAGTTGGAATGAGTGTCAGATCGACCTTTCCAAATGAATATGTCTTCGTCCAAGTGTCTTCTTCATGTGTCCACTGACAGGGTTTCTTGCTGAGGTGGATAAAAGGAAAGTCCTGCTAGTCAAGG
>NW_022605609.1:274909-275050 GCF_008692095.1 Etheostoma spectabile | reverse complement strand
CTAATGACACCTCATACAAGCTTTGGCTCATTTTCAACAAAACAAAGACTTTGGTTTAGTGTCCTGAATATTTGTCTTTAGTCTGAAGCAGAATGATTTGGTGTTGTTGGTCTTTTTTTAACTTTGTTATGGTTTTCATAT
>NW_022605609.1:273518-274884 GCF_008692095.1 Etheostoma spectabile | reverse complement strand
GATTCTAGTAGTCTCCGTAGACCACATGCCACACACCAAAAAGCCTGCCCGCCAACAACGCGAAGGACTTCTCAAAGCGTGCGTGCAGTGATCTGGGAGGGTGTTTATCTTCTGATATGCTGCACTCATTCCTTCGCTGTGTAGTATTGATGTTTTATACAAACTGTCATATCGTAACAATGAACTAAGACCATAGTAAAACATACTTTTCCAGTTTCTTTATCTACTTTTGGTCATCGTAGTGCTACCAACCCACCCAACTGGAATACGACTATCAAAACTATTCACATCGGACTCCGCCTCCTCTGCCCACAGTCAGGCTCATTAGACAATATACTTCCCCTTCTGAGGACTCTCCGCCCAGTCTCACACGCACCGTCTGCATGTGGCGGCCATATTTTTTAATGACCCATCAGAGCAATACTGTGCTTTTACAGGAGGGGTCTGTAAAGAGACAGGCCTAAAACCCTATGATTTTTTGGTTCCTACGAATCCGACGCAAGTAAATGCCTTTATCTATTACAACTATCAACAGTCTGTCAGATTGAAGCAAATGATTTGGTGGGTTGGTCTTTTTCACCCTTATCTTGGTGGGTTTATAACATCTTAATCCGGTCTATTTACGCCGTTATCATAGGTTCAAATTCTCATTTTACATTATTTTTACCTTTCTTTATGTACTGAGTGTATTTATGTCCTAAATAAATCCTCACCTCGCTTATAGGTCAGGCACTGGCTGCAGATCAGATACGACCAACGTGAGCAACAACTACAGTCAGTACAAGGGAAGTTTTTCAGGTAAGTAAAGGTTTTCAGAGCACCTTCACCCCTGGTCTGTTGGCATTACTAATATCTCATGATGTCTTATTGTTTCTATTGCTGTTGTTTTTTCCAGTATATCAGTCAAACAACAGTCAGTGACAGAGCACATACAAACATGATTCTAAATACACTCAGTTACAGGATGAAGTAAAGCAGCTGAAGGACAGAACTGAAGGTAGAAAGTTAAAAACCAGTGAACTCCTGTATTATACACGTTAACATCATATGGATGGACTGTGTCTTTAGTTTTGATGGTGTCTGTTTAATGCTGGTGAACTTTTTCACTGATGATGTAATAATTTCAGAGATATGCAACCTGAGAGAAACTATTTACTAAGTATTAACAGAGTAAACATGAAAGAGAAACGTGACAGAGACAATAAAGATCGTCAGCTGTTAATTACAACTATTAACACGTCTTATTCCCTTGATATTTGTCTGTCATTAAGAGACGTGTTGTCCTGATGGATGGATGAGATCTGGACACAGTTGTTACTTTAAATCTAAAGAGAAGAAGAAGTGGGAGGACAGCAGAGATGACTGT
>NW_022605609.1:272008-273185 GCF_008692095.1 Etheostoma spectabile | reverse complement strand
GTCACAAGATGACTTTACTACAACAGAAATGCTGAACTGGGAACAGAGAAATGATTGTCTCTCGTCCACTTCTAGAAGTTTGTCTCTCAGATGAGTAACGATGGAGAGTCCTGGGTTGGTCTACGGACTGAATGGGGACCAAGAGGAGGATGGAGGTGGGTGGACGGATCACTGCTGAGAGAAACGTGAGACATTTTAAAGGTTTTTGGTTTTCATCACAATTCCATCAAAGTCACTGTTTATTGGAAGATGCTGATTGGAGAGACAGACAGACACACACACACACACAAACACACACACACACACACACACACACACACACACACAGAGACAGATAAACAACACACACACACACACGGAGAGAGGTTACATTGATTTCAAAGCTTAATCTTAAACGAGTTATTAAAATAATTTGATTATTAACAGGTAATATAAATATTTAAAGTGAAATTAAACAGTTTATTTCAAATGAACAACAATCAGCAGTTTCAGCTGTTTGATAAAAGAACATTTTATTTGTCTGACAGGTTCTGGGGACCAGGACTGCCTCGCTATGGCGGATACACGTACGCTGCAGCATGCTGCGATCAACAAGGAAAATGGACACAGAGTTATAATACTTATACTAAGACCTGGATCTGAAAGAAAAAGATGATCGGAACTCTTTGATGACGGGGTGGGTAGTGTTGGGATCAGCTTTGTTACATCAGACCAATTCTCTCAGACCCGTCCCCACCACCAATTAAATCATCATTATTATTATTATTATTATTATTGTTTTAACGCTGCGCTGTAACCTTAACCTAACTATTGTGTTTGTATCTTTTTGGGTATTTGAGTGCCTTTTTTTCCTTTCATGAAAAGTTCTTTAATAATAATTTTCTTTTAATGTTGATGGAGCTTTTAAATTGTCTTGTTGCTGAAATGTGTTCTAGAAATAAAGTTGCCTTGCCCTCCAACCTGCAGCCTGTCAGTCTGTCTGCAGGGCATAGAGGACGTCTGTCTCACAGGAAGTGGAACGTTAACCACACTATACGGCTGTTTTTCTGCTGGTGATTATATTACAATGCATTAAACGTAGTCTGTTTAGAGTTTTGAAAAGTGTAACCACACTCATAACCACATTTCTGTGACTTGAAGCTGCAGAGGTGACGTAGTTTGCTCCGTCTGCACCGCA
>NW_022605609.1:271686-271998 GCF_008692095.1 Etheostoma spectabile | reverse complement strand
AAGTCCAGTCAATTTATTTATAGAAACTTCTTCATTTTGTGGCAGGTTGAAACCATAAAATGACCTAAAACTTAATCACAATTCATTATTTATTTAGCAGATGTTTCCATCAGCGTTTATCACATGACCCAAATATCATCAAGAGAAAGTCAGATGAGACCAAAGGTTTTTCCTTTGAGTCGATATTCATGAAATTTCGTTGAATTTTACTGTTCCCAGAAGGCATTTTTTATTCAATATCACTTAATTCAGATAAAAACGTGTGGATGGAAACATAACTACTGTCTGATGACCAATAACCGGTTTGGTGTG
>NW_022605609.1:267317-271676 GCF_008692095.1 Etheostoma spectabile | reverse complement strand
AAGGTACCGCAACATGGCAACATTGATTTAACATCTCTCTGGCTGCTCTTTCATTTCGTCTCATTCTCACCTCGTATCTCCCGTCCTCCTCCCTTCCTTCCACTGTTCTTGCAGTTGATCCGTCCCTCTTCTCTCAAAACACACACTTGGAGAAACACACAAACTTTGACACACACACACACAGTGAGACACACACACAAAAGACATACAAACACACAAACACGTGTGTGTGTGTGTATATGTAAACATGTGGATGGAAACAGAGCTACTGTCTGATGGCCAATAACCGGTTTGGTGTGTCAGCGCCTTAAGGTACCGCAACATGGCAACATTGATTTAACATGAATCTGAAAAAGAGAAAGAGGAGCTGCAGCAATGTGCAGTACAACAACAACATGGTGTTTTCTGTAAATGAAACCATGTGCACCTATTCTGATATAACGTCTAAATACTGTTATGAAGCTGAAGATGAGCAGAATATGAACTTTAATAACAACATCCAAGTTGTTCCAGCTTCATGTGATAAGAAACAGGCCGTGCAGTTCTCAGTTGGACCAGGAGGGGGCAGCACACGCGTGTGTATGAAGACAGCATTGAGCCTGTTGGCCAGCATGTTACCATCTTAGTTTACTGGGTACCTCGGATCACTGGGATCAGGACTAGGAGAGGAAACCTTTTCATTTATTTTGTGCTTTTTTTCTCAACTGTGTTTATGACTGACTGAAAAAAGGTTTTGGAGGATCATCAAGTTAAAATCCACCTGTATGGGTGTGTGTGTGTGTCTGTTTCTGTGTGTGTCTGTTTTATATGTTTGTGTGTTTGTCCTGCTGGGGTCCATGACCTGACACTGACCTCATGTGTCTAGTCCCAACAGGTGTATCTGTGTTTGTGTGTGTGTGTCTGTATGCGCCTGACTGTACGTGCATGCATGTTTGTGTAACTGTATCTGTGCATGTGATTGTACGTGTGTGTGTGTGTGTGAGACTGTGTGTGTATGTGTATGTTTGTGACTGACTGTGTCTGTTGTGTCTGTGTGTGTGTGTGTGTCTGTGCGTCTGTTTGTGCATCTGTTTGTGCCGTGGGTGTGTGTGTTTGTCGGTATGTATGCATATGTGCGTCTGTTGTTTGTGTGTGCATCTGTGCGTGTGTGTGTCTGTTGGTAAATGTGTGACTCTCTGTGCATGTATTTGTGCGTGTGTGTTCCTGTATGTATGTCTTTTTATCTGTACATGTGTGTGAATGTGTCTATGCGTGTGTGTCTGGTTGTGTGTCTGTGTCTCTCTGTCTGTGTCTCTCTGTGACTGTCTGTTGGTGTGCGTTTGTGTGATTGTCAGTGCGTGGGCGTTTTTCAATCCTCTTGGGATCCATGACCTGACATATCACTCTTGCTCACCTCTGCTGATATGCCTGCAATTCTCTTGAAAAAAAAGCATGTGTCTATGTGTCTGTCAGTGTGTGTGTCTGTGTGTGTGTCTGAGGGGTGTGTGGGAGAGAGACAGAGAGACAGATACAGAGAAAGCCGGTGCTTAGCTGCAAAGTTTGAGGTGAGTCTTCCAAGAGGATCAGTCACCTGCTCGTCCACCTGGACACGGCGTTCTTCTGCGGCCAGAGCTTCACGCTGCGCAGTTTTTGCATTAAATATAAAGAGCAGAAGACTTGGTTTTGGTGTGCGTGTGTGTGTCGGGGTGAGTGTGACTCTCTGTCTACGCTTGTGTGTGGAAAAAAAATAAGTCTGTGTCAAGGACTGCGGAGTTTCTGAACCAATGAGGGACTTGGATCCAGCTGGCGGCTCAGAAGTAGCGAGCAAAGGCCGACAACTCGCCGATTCATCTAACAGGGAACACAGCAAAGATGAGGGAGAGGCGGCAGGACTTTGGAGACCGGAAGAGACGGAAGAAGCTCAGGGACAGAGTTTGCGGTGAGTCCTTCAAGAGTCACCTGACCATGCACACTTCAGCGCACCTGAGAGATTGCAGCCTGTGTGGGAAGCGCCTGGAGCACACGGCGAGCCTGAAGCTCCACCTGTGCGTCCACACGGACAAGGCGTTCTGCTGCAAAAACATCTCACTATCTGCTAGCTGCCTGTCCCCTAAACACATTGTAAAACTTCTCCTCACTATCTGCTAGCTGCCTGTCCCCTGAACACGCTGTAAAAAAACACGGTCTCTATAAACAGCCCAGGGTCTACAAACGGCAACAAAAATAAACTGTGCCAACCTGCACCACGAACTATACACAAACAGTGTTCCAGCGTTCTAGCCAATAACCGACAACAAGGATTTGGGGGTGGGGTTTGGGGGGAAACGCCTGTGCGGGAAGTGCCTGGAGCACACTGCGAGCCTGAACTTCACCTGCGTGTCCACTCGGACACGGCGTTCTGCTGCAAAAACATCTCCTCACTATCTGCTAGCTGCCTGTCCCCAAAACACACTGTAAAATAAATGCGGTCCCTGTTTACAGCCCAGGGTCTACAAATAGCAACAAAAATAAACTGTGCCAACCTGCACCACGAAGCATCCACAACCAGCATTCCAGCGTTCTAGCCAAAAACCGACCAGAAGGTTTTGGGGGTGTAGGTTGGGAGCTAGGAGATGGGATGAAGAGGAGAGAGGGGTGAGCTAGTCTTGTTTTGTTTGAAAATACTTCTAACGTCAACAAGAAGTGCTGTCACCACCAACATCACATAGAGCTCATCACTCATTTCTAGAGTCTAATTTCTGGATTAATCCACTTTGCCACATCCTGTTTATGAGTCTCTGTTAGCCACGTCACTAATCTGATTCAGTCAGTTCTCCAGAACTACATGCAGATGAGAGTCAGTACTACTCCAGTCCAGATGGTGGTGGTAATGCACCTGAAGCTGGAACTGACCAAAAGAGCCACAAGAGCAATAACTGTAGGTTCAGTCAGCAACACTTCACAGCTAACTATCCATTAGCACACACACACACACATGCATAAACTATTACCAGAGATGGGAAGTACAAATACTTCGATACTGTACTCATGTAGATATTTCAAATATTTTTACTTTACTATTAATTTTTTTGGTGACTTTTTACTTCTACTCCTAACATTTTAACATGAATATCGGTACTTTCTACTCCTTACATTTTACAAAATTTACTTGTTACTTTAATTTTGTATAAAAAGTCGTCTGGCAGGTGTGATTGTGAGTGAATGTCGGAAAATAGCGTGGGCATGCGCCTCACACCGCGTGCGGGCGCTCACGGCACACAGAGAAAAAAGTGAGAGAAAAGAAAAATACTAGCTGTGTGGAGGATAATCAGTTAAGACTGTGTGCTTCCTTGAGAACTGTAAGTCGAATAACTTACAATATGTTGTCAGTTCATTTCATTGGTCCATAGTTCTGGCAAGTTAAAGTTAGCTAGTGATGTTGTTTGTGTTCTTCACCTGTTACCTAGGTTACTCTGGCTGTTGATTCGATATAATGGCGATTGTTGAACGCCCTTGCTCACGTTTGTGTTTTAGGTGCATTATTTACATGCTACAGTAGTTACAATGCATTAAGATAATGTTATTAATAATGGGTTTAATAATGATTCCTATGCATTGTGTATGGTAGACTTTACAATGTTATTTATTTCTTTGCAGAACCACACACACACACACACACACACACACACAGCCATAGCAGAGCCCCCCCCCCCATGTTTGTACTGTTGCTTGATTGTAATATCAACAGAGAGAAGTTGTCTCCGTTGGTGTGTTAAAGACACTCCTAGGGCCAAGTTGGAAACTAGAATCAGATCTAAATCCAGTCCTAATCTTGTAATCACTAACAAGTTTCAAATAATTTCACTGGAGGTCCCGTTATTTTTTGCATCATCGATACCAAACTGAATCTAAGTGGACAGGAATATACAAACTTCTCACAGAATCAAAACTGAATTCATATCTTGCTGTCGGTTGAACTTATTAACCTGGAGTCCTAGTCTCTATACATAAACCGACTATATGTTTATATATGTTTATTTGTTATATATGTTTTAGGCCATTGGCAGACAGCCATTTAAATGTAGGCAATGGCATATAAGAGCCTTTCTCCATGTCCACGAGAGTTTCTCAGCGTCTCTTTAGTAACATCGTCTGGTCACGGTAGCGTTTTCATTTGCCAGGCTACTTTACTTTTATCACTTAAGTCAACTTTCAGCCGGCCAAGCCTGTACTTTGTTAATTTTACTTGAGTAAGAAGTTAAATCAGTACATCTACTTTTACCAGAGTATATTTTGACACAAGTATCTGTACTTCTGCTTGAGTACGGGAAGTACTTTGGCCATCTCTGACTATTACACATGTAAGACTTGCAACATTGATCACTCATTCCTTCATCTTCT
>NW_022605609.1:266955-267132 GCF_008692095.1 Etheostoma spectabile | reverse complement strand
TAAACCTTCCTCTGAGGGGCCAAGTAGTCAAGGAAGAGTGTTCTCAAGGGGAGTTCAGGGCTTTTATTTGCCAAAAGAAAATCATTACAACAAAGTAAAGAATGTTTTTAGGCCCATAAAATAGGTCAAATAAATAGACAGTAACTAAAGCTCTGAACGTAAGACATAAAAAAAAAA
>NW_022605609.1:258674-266930 GCF_008692095.1 Etheostoma spectabile | reverse complement strand
GCCGGGAAGGGCTCTGACATGTTTGCTGTGAAGCGTTTTAAAGTGGCGGGTTTGCGGAAATGGTGGGCTAGAATAAAGTTTGCCCTGCCCTCCAACCTGCAGCCTGTCAGTCTGTCTGCCAGGCAAGAAGGAACGTCTGTCCCTCCCCAGACTTGAACGTTAACACCTATACGGCGTTTTTGCTGCGGGGGATTATATACAATGCATTAAACGTAGCACTGTTTAGATTTTGAAAAGTGTAAACCCCAACTCATAACCACATTTCTGTGACCTTGAAGCATGCCAGAGGTGACGTAGTTTGCTCCGTCTGCACCCGCACTCGTTCAAGTCCCGTCAATTTAGTTTATAGAAAACTTCTTCATTTTGTGGCAGGGATGTTGAAACCATAAAAATTGACCTGAAACTTATCACAATTCATTTTTATTTAGCAATGTTTTCCCCTCGCGTTTATCACATTACCCAACTATCTCCAGAGAAATGTCAGATGAGACGCAAAGGTTTTTCCTTTTAGTCGATATCATGAAATTGCGTGGAATTTTACTGGTCCCAGAACGGCTTTTTATTCACTATCACTGACTTCAGTGATAACACGTGATGGATGAAACATAACTCTTCTGATGACCAATACCCTTTGGTGTGTCAGCGCTTCAGTACCGCACATGCCACCTTGATTTAACATCGCTCTGGCTGCTCCTCTCATTTCGTCGCATTCTCACCTCGTATCTCCCGTCCTCCTCCCTTCCTTCCCACTGTTCTTAGCAGTTGATCCGTCCTCTGCTCTCAAAACACACACTTGGGACCCACAAACTTTGACACACACACACACAGTGAGACCCACACAAAAGACATACAACACACAAACGACCGTTTGTGTGTGTGTATCTGTAAACTTTGGATGGAAACAGAGCTACTGTCTGATTCCCAATAACCGGTTGTTTGTGTCAGCGCCTGAATGTAACGCAACATGGCTAGACATTGATTTAACATGAATCTGAAAAAAGAGAAGAGAGGAGCTGCAGCAATGTTCAGTACAACAACACATGGTGTTTTTCTTTAAATGAAACGCATGTGCACCTAGTCTGATATAACTCTAAATACTGTTATAGCTGAAGATTGCAGAATATGAACTTTAATAACAACATCCAAGTTGTTCAGCTTCATGTATAAGACACAGGCAGTGCAGGTTCGCTCAGTTCGGACAGATGGGGCGCACACGCGTGTGTTGAAGACAGCCATTGAGCCTGTTGCCAGCATGTTACCATCTAGTTTAAACTGGGTACCCCTCGTCTCACTGGGATCAGGACTAAGGAGGGAAACCTTTTCATTATTTTGGTGCTTTTTTTCCGCCACTGTGTTTATGACTGACTGAAAAAAGTTTTGAGGATCATCAAGTTAAAATCCACCTGTATGGGTTTGGGTGTGTGGTCCGCTGTTTCTGTGTGTTTCGTTTTCATATTTTGTGTGTTTGTCCTGCTGGGTTCCCTGACCGGAAACTGACCTCATTGTCTATCCCCAAAGGTGTATCCTGTGTTTGTGTGTGTGTGGTCTGTATGCGCCTGACTGTACGTGCATGCATGTTTGGTGTAGACTGTATCTTCTGTGCATGTGATTGTACGTGTGTTGTGTGTGTGGAAGACTGTGTGTGGTCTGTGTATGTTTGTGACGACTGTGTCTGTTGATGTCTGTGTGTGTGTGGTGTCTGTGCTCTGTTTGGCATCTGTTTTTGCCGTGGGTGTGTGTGTTTGTCGGTATGTTATGGGCAATGTGCGTCTGTTTGTTTTGTTTTGTCATCTGTGCGTGTGTGTGCTTGTGGGGTGGTTAATGTGTGCTCTCTAGTGCATGTATTTGTTGCGTGTGGTTGCCCCCCCTGGGTATTGTATGTGTCTTTGTTATCTGGTACATGTGTGTGGATGTGTCTATGCGGTGTGTCTGGTTGTTGGTCCCGGTGTCTCTCTGTCGGTGTCTCTCTGTGACCTGTCTGTTTTGGTGTGCGTTGGTGTGATTGTCAGTGCGTGGGCGTTTTCAATCCTCTTGGGATCCATGGACCTGACATATCACTCTTGCTCACCTCTGCTGATATGCTGCAATTCTCTTGAAAAAAGCATGTGTCTCTGTGTCTGTCCAGTGTGTGTGTCTGTTTGTGTGTCTGAGGGGTGTGTGGGAGAGAGACAGAGAGACAGATACGCCAAGCCGGTGCTTAGGCTTCAAAGTTTGAGGTGATTCTCCAAGAGCTCAGTCACCTGCTCGCCCCGCTGGGGGACACGCGTTTCTTCTTTCTCGAATCCATAGCTTCACGCGCGCAGTTGTTTGCATAAATATAAAGAGCATAAGACTTTGTTTTTGGTGTGCTTTGTTTGTCGGGGGTGGTGATGGAACTCTCTGTCTACTCTTGGTGTGGAAAAAAAAATAAGTCGTGTCACGGTACTGCGCGTTTTCTGAACCAATGAGGACTTGGAATCACTGGTCGGCTCAGAAGTACGAGCAAAGGCCGCCAACTCGCCGATTCATCTGAACAGGGAACAAGCAAGTGAGGGAGAGGCGGCGGACCTTTGGATACCGGAAGAGACGAAGAAGCTCAGGGACAGAGTTTTTGCGGTGAGGTCCTTCAAGAGCCACCCCTGACATGCACACTTCCGCAGCGCACGCTGAGAGATTGCAGCCTGTTTGTGAAGCGCCTGGAGCACACGTCGAGCCTGAAGCTCCACCCGGTGCGCCACACGACGAAGCTTTCGCTGCAAAAACATCTCAACTATCTTCTAGCTGCCTGTCCCCCTAAACACATGTAAATGCTCCTCACTATCTGCAGCTGCCTGTCCCTGAACACGCTGTAGAAAAAAAACACGGTCTCCTATAAGCACCCAGGGTCGACAAACGGCAAAAATCAACTTTGCCAACCTGCACCACGAACTATCCACAAACATGTTCCAGCGGTCTAAGCCAATAACCCACAACAGGATTTGGGGGTTGGTTTGGTGGAAAACGCCTGTGCGGGCAGGTGCCTGGAGCACACTGCCGGCCTGAACATTCACCTGCGTTTTCCACTCGGACACGGCGTTCTGCTGCAAACACTCTCCTCACTATCTGCTAGCTCCTGTCCCGAAAACACACTGTCAAAATAATGCGGGCCCTGTTTACAGCCCAGGTCGTACAAATATCCGCAACAAAAATAAACTGTGCCAACCGCACCACGAAGCACCCCAACCAGCATTCCAGCGTCTGCCAAAAACCGACCAGAATGTTTTGGGGGTGTAAGGTTGGAGCTAGGAGATGGGATTGAAGATTAGGGAGGGGTGAGCTAGTCTTGTTTTGTTTGACATACTTTCTAGACGTCAACAGAAGTGCTGTTTCCCACCCACATCACCTAGATCTCATCACTCATTTCTAGAGTCTATTCTGGAGTATCCACTTTGCCACATCCGTGTTTTATGATTCTCTGTTATCCCACGTCACTAATCTGATTCAGTCCGTTCTCCAGAACATCATGCATATGAGAGTCATTACTACTCCAGTCCAAAGGTTGGTGGTATTCACCTGAAAGCTGGAACTACCAAAGAGAGCCCAGACCAATAACTGTAGGTTCAGTCAGCAACACTTCACAAGCTAACTATCCATCAGCCTCCACCACACACATGCAAAACTATACAGAGATGGGAAGGTACAAATAATTTCGATACTGTACTCATGTAGATTATTTCAATATGTATTTACTTTACTATTAATTTTTTTGGTGACTTTTACTTCTACTCCTAACATTTTAACATGAATATCGGTACTTTCTAACTCCTTACCTTGTTACAAAATTTAACTTGGTACGTTAATTTTGTATAAAAGTCGTCTGGCAGGTGTGATTGTGAGTGATGTCGGACAATTATACGTGGGCATTGGCGCCTCACCCCGCGTGCCCACAAAAAAAGTGAGAGACAAGAAAAATACAGCTGTGTTGAGATATCATTAAGACGTGTGCTTCCTTGAGAAACTGTAAGTCGAATAACTTACATGTTTTTCATTCATTTCCTTGTTCCATAGTTCTGGCAAAGTTAAAGTTTTACTATTATGTTTTTTGTGTTCGTCCCTGTTACCCTAGGTTCTCCTGGCTGTTATTCGATATAATGGCGATTGTTGACGCCCTTGCTTTCACGTTTTGTGTTTTCGGTGCATTATTTACATGCTACAGTATTTACACTGCATTAAGATAATGTTATTAATAATAGGGTTTTATTTGTTAGTTACTAAATATATGATTCTACCTTGTGTATGGTAGACTTTACCATGTTATTTATTTCTTTGCAGAACCACACACCCACACCCACAATCACACACACACACACAACCCACACACACACACACACCCACACACACACACACACACCAGCCACAGCCATAGCGAGCCCCCCCCCGCCATGTTTTTTGACTGTTCTTGCTTTGTAATATCAACAGAGAGAAAGTTGTCTCCGTCTGGTGTTAAAGACACTCCTCGGGCCCATTGCAACTCGGAATCAGATCTAAATCCGCGTCCTAAGCTTGTAAGCACTACAAGTTTCAAATAAATTCCCTGGAGGTCCCCTTATTTTTGCATCATCGCTACCACCTGAATCTAATTGACCGGAATATACAACTTCTCACAGATCAAAACTGAAATTCATATCTTGCTGCTGCTCGGTTTGAACTTTTAACCTGGAGTCCTAGGCTCTATCCACTACACCCGACTATATGATTTTATATATGTTTTATTTTGTTTTATATATTTTTAGGCCTATGGCGCAGCCATTTTAAAGTGAGGCAAATGGCATATAAATCCTTTTCTCCATGTCCCTGAATTTCTCAGCGCTCTTTAGTACCACTGTCTGGTCAGGTAGCGTTTTCATTTGCCAGTCTACTTTTACTTTTATACTTGTAGTCCTTTCCAAGCCTGACTTTGTTAATTTACTTGAAAATTTAAATCAGTACATCTACTTTTAAACCAGAGTAGATTTGACACAAGGATCCTGTACTTCTGCTTGAGTACGGGATACTTTGCATCCTCGACCGTTACACATGTAAGCTTGCAACATTGATCCTCACTTCCTTCATCTTCTTCCTGTGCTCCTCTCCTCTGTTTCTGCATCTCTGACTGCCTCTTGTGTTACGGCTGTGCAGTAGCAGAGCTTATTTCTATAGTTCCCTTCCACTGAATTCAGGTAAATATCACAGACCCTGGTTGTGTGTCAGTCAAGAAAGATGGTCTGTCACCGTGTGTTTGTTTTTCACGGCAACATTAAATACAATTTCACATCTACACTTCACTCTGAGGTCCAGTAGTCGGAAGAGTGGGTCTCAAGGGAGTTTTCAGGCTTTTATTTGCAAATAAAATCTTACAACAAAGTAAAGAATGTTTTTAGGCCCATAAATAGGTTGCAAATAAAAGACAGTACTACGTTCTGACGTAAGACATAAAAAAAAATTCAACATTCCAACCATCCAAAAAGTAAACTTATTGTGCGCGATCCTAAGTAGTCTTTTACAATCACACTAAATAAATCTGATGTAGGTGAAATAAACCAAGTCTGCTGTAGTTCTTTGTAACTAAATATTGTTTGCAACAAATGTTTGTCTATGAAAAAAAGCATATATATATTTTACACCTAAGGAAACATGTAAGCTTATGAGGTAACCGTTTGTGTGGCCATCATACTTCCTCTAAAATAAGTGTCCGGTTGAACAACAGTTCCTGTTTTTGCGAGCTGTGAATGTTGCTACACAGGTATGTTTATTTCCTCATGTTTACAGTCTGGAAGAAACAGCTTTACTTTAAGATACTTTCATAAAGTTGATCTGAAGGGTTTAATAATTTAAATTCCCAAAGGACTGATGGCCTAAATTTGAGTCAAATTTTAGAAAGCCTTTTATTGTCATTATAAACACGTGCAATACCGGAACCACCTTTCCAGTGTCAAGAAACAATATAACATGGAAGAAAATGTCAAATATAAGTAGAGAAAAAGGGGTGGGGGGCATGGTGCAATAAAGTTTTAAGTTAAGTGGGACTTTTTGTCTAACAGTCACACACATACATATAAGGACGTGCATCTGTCTTAGTGGTTTGTGCTGCAGCCACTTCCCGTGTTGAAGGGTGACCAACTTAAAGACAGACAGTGAGACATTCAGTTCAGTTTTTCAGTTGGTCAAGATGTCTGCAGACGCTGTCGCTGCTCCACGTTTGAGCCTGAATGTGAGATATAACAGAAACGTCCAAGAGACCAGCGGAGAGGAAGAGGAGAGTCAGGTGGAGATCTTAGAGGAGGAAGAGCATCACGCTGATCTCGGGCCACAAAGAGCCGGTAAGTCTGAAATATGATTGGTGTAAAAAGGAAGTTCATCTCAGTTTACAGTGGCTTTAGAACAATTATATACCAATAATAATTCTCAATCAATCCCTATGGTCACCTTTAACTCTGGGTCATTATCAGGTGTCCTGGTGCTGTATCGGTGCCTCGTGAGTCATTATCTACTTCCAACTAATAAACTCTGTTCTGGATGTGTTTTGTCTCCGTAGGACCACACACTCAAAACAAGCCTGCAGCCAAAACAGAAGGCGTCTCAAAGCTGCTGCAGTGACTCTGGGAGGGTTTTATCTTCTGATATTGCTGCACTCTTCATTTGCTGTGAGTATTATGTTTTAATACAAACGTCATATCTTAAAGGAGACATGTCAATAAACAACTTTTCCAGTTTTTCATTTATACATTTGGGCATCTGGAGTGCTACCAACCCACCAACTGGGAATAAGACTATTCAACAAGCTATTCACAGCTGACTCCTCTCTCTGTCCCAGTCAGGCTCATTAGAATATACTTCCCCTTCTGAGGATCTCCGCCACGGCTTCACAACCATCGTCGCATAGTGGCGCCATATTTTTAAATGAGCCAATCAGAGCAGACTGGGCTTTTACAGGAGGGGTCTTAAAGAGACAGGCACTAAAACAGGAACTTGCCTTTCAGACTGGGGTTTATTTCAGACACCGCACACACTTTGTACAAAACTCAACTTTTTCACAACTTGCTCGGTCGCATCTACACGTCTGCTTCTCTCTCTCGCCCACTTTACACCACACAACACAAACCACACACAACACACCACCCACACAACACACAACCAACACAAAAACACAACACACACACACCCCCACACACACACACCACATTCACACTCTAGCACCCACACTACACCAAACAACACACATACCTGAAGCTCTCTCTCTCCCTCTCACACACACTGAGCTGTCTTAAAGGAGCTGAAGCACCATTTTACAACAAATGCCTAATCCCGCTGATGTGACCGAGCCCGACCCAAACCCTACCATAATTTCTAAATATCTGTCCGTCCTGTACCGCCGGGACCTGTCGGGCTTGGGCCTGGTATCCATGCCTTGGTCCTTACTTAGCTACTGCGCATGTACCACTCCCAAAAACATGGAATAGAAGTGTGATGCCTCACTCTGAAGCTAAAACAGAGAGCTCAACACACAAGAGATCCCTTCCTAACCCGATCCCAATGTAAGACATACGCGGGTCTTCATTCTGTGTTAACATTCAGCTGAAACTTTATCAACACAACCCTTGACTACCAGGACGTTTCCTTTATACCACTCAGCAAGGAAACCCTGTCAGTGGAGACATGAAGAGAGACACTTGGACTAAAGACATATTCAGTTTGGGAAAGTCAGACTAATGACACCTCATACAAGCTTTGGCTCATTTTCAACAAAACAAAGACTTTGGTTTTATGTCCTGAATATTTGTCTTTAGTTTGAAGCAGAATGATTTGGTGTTGTTGGTCTTTTTTAACTTTGTTATGGTTTTCATATTCATCTTTCAGCCACTTTGCTGCAGACCAGATACGACCAACTGAGCAACAACTACACTCAGTTACAGGATGAAGTAAAGCAGCTGAAGGACAGAACTGAAGGTAAAAAGTTAAAAACCAGTAAACTCCTGTATTATACACATTTACATCATAGCCCTTGATTGTAGAGATGCACCGACTGACCAGCTGATGACCTTAATTGGCCGATTTCAATTGTGCCACATGATTTACATCGCCCAAAATCAACACCCCGCTGGCCAGAGCCTTACAAATAATGCATTTTATTACAGATAAAATGAAAAAGAGACGCTGTATTCTTCCGACATGCTGTATTAACGTTACTGTTTACAATGCTCTTTTCTGGTTCTTGTTCACACTCGATGCTTCAGTTAAGAAGTCAGTGATCCTCTATTT
>NW_022605609.1:255916-258664 GCF_008692095.1 Etheostoma spectabile | reverse complement strand
CTATTTACAACACCTCAACATATACCGCAGGTTAAAGGACAGACACACCAAATAACTACATCTTTCATAGTTTCAAACTCTCATTTTACATTATTGTTTATCTTTCTTTATGTAACTGTTATTTCTGTCCTAAATAAAGGCTCATCTTGTCTTATATTTCAGTCACTTTGCTGCAAACCAGATACGACCAACTGAGCAACAACTACACTCAGTTACAGGATGAAGTAAAGCAGCTGAAGGACAGAACTGAAGGTGAGAAACACAGAAAAACACAATGTAACACATTTACATCATGTGTGCGTACCAACCCACCAACTGGGAAAGAAGACTCAGTTTTTTCATGGCTGCCAAATGAGGAAACATGAGATCCAACAAGCTATTCACATCTGACTCCTCCTCCTCTGTCAAAGTCAGGCTCATTAGAATATACTTCCCCTTTCTGAGTCTCTCCGCCCACGGCTTCACAACCACCTTCTGCATATTAGCGCCATATTTTTTGAATGAGCCAATCAGAGCAGACTGGGCTTTTACAGGAGGAGTCTTAAAGAGGCAGGCACTAAAACAGGATGTGGTTCTTGTTCACACTTGATACTTCAGTTAAAGTGCTCAAATTATGCTTTTTGGACTTTCCTTTATTGTGTTACATATCTATGTTGAACATTTTTTTATAAACAGAATTATTTGGTGTTGTCGGTCTTTTTTAAAACCTTTTTAAACCCTGTCAGTGGAGACATGAAGAGAGACACTTGGACTAAAGACATATTCAGTTATCTAAAACAGGGGGTGTGTTGGTTCTATGATCTTTACATCAATAAACGCCTTATCTGTTAAAAGAGTCTTTATTTTAAAGCACAATGATTTTGTGTTGTTGGTCTTTTTCTTATCTTGTTTTGATTCATAACTGATATTTAGTCTATTTGCTCTTTCATAATTTTAAATTCTCATTTTACATCATTGTTTACCTTTCTTTATGTAACTGTTATTTCTGTCCTAAATAAATCACCTTATCTTATATTTCAGTCACTTTGCTGCAGACCAGATACGACCAACTGAGCAACAACTACAATCAGCTACAGGATGAAGTAAAACAGCTGAAGGACAGAACTGAAGGTAAAAAAGTAAAAAACCAGAAAACCTCCTGCATATATACCCATACCATATACCCCGCACGGTTGATGAGTGGATAACCAAAACCGACGTGACCACTTGATGACCTTAATGTACCCAGCAACCTGACCGGTCAGTCTGACATGATGCTGATTTTTTTGTCTAATCCCTCGGGGGCCACATGATTTACCGAATCGCCAAACAGCTACACCACACGTGCACAATGCAGGGTTTCCTGCTATATGCCATGTAGCCGCAGGGTCATAGTCCCTGTTTATAAATGTGAACAAAGGAGGATATCTACACGTCTCTGCACAGCCGTCTACTCTACTGATCTCAGGCCAGCAGTCAGCCGCTCTCTCCCTCTGAGGCTGAGAAACTAAAACATGAAAACCAAACTCATGCGGGTCCCGTGAACTATGACAGTTTTTTAGAAAACAGTGTTGGGCACACTGACTTTAATGAATTTCCTGTTTATGAGACCCCATATAAGACAAGAAGCTAACGTTATCGAATGCTGCGGTCCCTCTGCCTCTGACGCCCCGCTGGCCGCTATAGCAGATGCAGTATTACAAAAAATAATAATAAAGAGACGCTGTATTACAAACTAATCTAGACAATTCTGCAGAAATGTTAACAGTGTGCCTCCTACTTGGTGCAACTCCAAATAGCAATACAACTTAATAAAAATTAATAAAAGTGTCCTAACCCTTCAGAGATATAACTTTTTTAAACCTATTTTAATGACATTTCTGTTTCCCAGAAACAGCTATGACGTAGCTAGAGCTGAATCAACCAGACTCCCACTTCTTCTCCTTCTTCTCCTTCCTCACCTCCTCCTCTCCCAGTCTGTTTTCTATAAAACAGCTGTTGGTGTTGAGGCCTGAAGTCAGTTAGGAGTCAGTCAGTTGGTCAGTTAGTCCGTGTGTGTGTATGTGTGCGTGTGTGTGCATTCCTGGTGTGCACGCACACACACACACACACACACTATGCTTGTTACACACACAGGGACGAACAGCTCAAATTTGTTTTTTCACTCTGTTTTAAAATGAGTCGTGGAGACAACAGCAAAGCAATTGACAGAGACAGAGACTGAAATGGTTGCTAATGGATACGCCCTATCAGTGGCCGTGATTGTAAACACAGCTAGGAAGCCTTTGATCTCTGTGATGTCATCTCTTTGATCTGGAATCAGTTAACGACCGGAGCACCTGCTGCACCTGTCAGCTGTCACCAGCTATTTAGACACCGAACAAGCTCTCAAACAAATGATCACATCACCAAAAGGATACGAGATATCAATAAAATAACATTCTCTTGGGCTTTAGAAGGCCTTTTTGAACGTATTGATATAAAATGTATGTGGATAAACTTAAAAATGTGGACATATCAGCGATTTAAAAAAGTGCTTTGCTCTGCGTTTTTCTCAGAAATGTGTATGATGTTTAACATGACAGTGAATAAAGGAAGATTTGCAACTCTTGTCATTTGAAAGGTCGCTGAGCGAGAAGTATAATTAATATCACATAAATGAGCACATAAGATGAAACTAGACATGAATACCTACGTTTTAATGTATAAATTGTCCATGACAAGTTAGAATTGCTGGTGTGGGAGCAAGTTATAGAGAGAGAACCAAGA
>NW_022605609.1:255048-255252 GCF_008692095.1 Etheostoma spectabile | reverse complement strand
CACATCGGCACACTGAATGAAAAAGAGACGCTGTGTTCCTCCGACATGCTGTAGTAACATTACTGTTTAAAATGATAATATGGATGGACTGTGCCTTTAGTTTTGATGCTAACTGTTTAATGCTGGTGAACTTTATCACTGATGATGTAATAATTTCAGAGACAGTCACCTGAGATATGAAACCTGAGAGAAACTATTTACTAA
>NW_022605609.1:254888-255023 GCF_008692095.1 Etheostoma spectabile | reverse complement strand
AAACATGAAAAAGAAACGTGACAGAGACAATAAAGATCATCAGATATTAATTATAACTATTAACACGTCTTATTCCCTTTACATTTATCATTAAGAGAAGAGTTGTCCTGATGGATGGACGAGATCTGGACGCAG
>NW_022605609.1:254770-254878 GCF_008692095.1 Etheostoma spectabile | reverse complement strand
TTTAAATCTAAAGAGAAGAAGAATTGGGAGGACAGCAGAGCTGACTGTCAGCAGAGAGGAGCAGATCTGGTCGTCATTAACAACGAAGAGGAACAGGTGAGTGTGTTT
>NW_022605609.1:254412-254528 GCF_008692095.1 Etheostoma spectabile | reverse complement strand
CCGAGGATCCCTCTTGTGTTTGTTGGGGCTGATGAAGTCACAAGATGACTTTACTACACAGCAAAGGAGTTATCTGGACAAAAAAAGTGTTTAGTGTTAGATTTTTGAGTTTATTT
>NW_022605609.1:252139-254402 GCF_008692095.1 Etheostoma spectabile | reverse complement strand
ACTACAGGTTGTGTAAAGGGATACTCTTTGATGGTGTTACATTTCGGAGTTCATTTTTTGGGTGTTAAGGAACGTGATTCAACTACGGTACTGGTGTTGATTCATAACACTACGTCACAGCTTTGTTGCTGCCGCGCCGGACAGTCTTCACTTGGACTTCGTTGTGAGACAGGCAAGGTAAATGTACCATTTTACTTCTCAATCTATATTATGTTAGGTTGTAAATAACTCTCTTGTAAATGTACTGTCTTAATATACCGCCTTTCTTTAGTTTTAACGAATAACTTGTCAGTTTAACACATGAGCTTGTGTATTGCAAGTAAAACCTTGCTAGCGAACTAGCTGTGAATGTCCCAAACCTGTCGAACGTGCTGAATATAACTTCATGGTTTGTCGTAATTTACTCGTAACTTGGCTAGCTCCTGCGTGAAATTAACGCCAACATTATTCTAATCATTACTACGGTTTCTGTGGTTTTCACTAGCTAGTAACCTGCATTGTTTCTTTTAGATTACTGTTACGCGGTAGACGACGATACGTTAACGGACCTGTCCTACACTGAAGTAATGACTTGACCTAGCGTTGGGGTGCCTATTTTTTGAGTAAATAGCGGGGACTTGGCCGTCTCAGTTGCTAAACTTACAGTGAGACTTTAGCTAGGTAACCAGGATTTCATAGTAGGCTAACTAATACAATTGGGCTGACACAATACTTGAAGGATAAATATGATGCTATACAAATTATACCGTAAAGGCCGTTAAACACCGGGGGCGTGGCGAACAATAAAAGTTAATCAAAGTATTGGATATTGGCGCAAGCTGCCACGTCGGTGGCACGTTGCTAAAGAGAGAAAGAGAAAGGGGTGGGACAGGTAAAGAAAATTCATGCCTTTGGGATTGTGTCACTCTTCCCATTTTTGAAAGACTCATACTCAAAGAAGAGAAATGTGAGTTTGCATAGTAGCTATACAGTAAACTAATGTTGGCAGTTACAGTTTGGTTTTTGTGTACACAGCATGTATACACTACATCCATCACAAACTTGTTATTGTCTGCTCTTCAACCAGAAATACTCTTTTATTTTCAGGAACATTTCCATGACGTGCAGAGCAACAAAGGCTTTCTTGAGTGGTGTATAAAAACTGTGCAGCGTCAATCTAAAGCCCCATCTGCATCCCGTAGCAGAGTGGAGCTGAAAGCAGGTCCCACATCGGCAAGAACATCTAGATCCACAGATGACCAGCAAACAGGAGATGAATGTATGGAGGCCACATCACTGACCGTGACTTAGTCTTCCAGAAGATTTAAGTAAATTTAGTAATGTTGTCAACATTTTTTAACTGCTACAAAAAAGAGCATTATTGCTATAAAGACCTTCTTTCTTTCTCTTAATACATTGGAACAACACATTAACATTGCTTTTGACTATAAAAGGAAAAACTAAATTTGATTTCAGCTGGACATACAGTTTGACAATCCTGTCTGACATTATCACCTTCATCTTATACGTTGTGTCATGTCAATGCAGCTCTTCATTGAAGCTCTGTGATAGTTTGAATCTGAAATATTAAAACTTTAGACCTGCTTTAATAGCTGCACTATTCCTTTTAAGTGGAACTATTCACCATAACCAGCCCGAGGTAGAAGTGTGAAGAAATGCATTCTGAGGTAAATTGTGTCACCCTGTCTGCAGAGTGGGACAGAAACATGGCCTCTCTTCTTGTATTGCACCATCTGCTAACTCCTCAACCAGAAGCAGCCCAGAAAGATCCGCGTTGGAGAGGCTACTGATCATTTGGTTACATTTCACAAGGTTTGTCAAAACAATAGGATTCAACTTCAAATTTTTTTCAAATTTCAAATTCAAACAACACACTATTTTTTAAACTAATGGCTTATATGAAGATCTTTTTCTTTGTGTTTCACTCTTGCCACAGCCTTGAAGAACACCTCATGACTATTGAAGGAAACCCCCAGTTGTATCTGCTGGCCACAGGGACTTGGGCACAGGTTTTCAGCTTCTACACAGTCTTAGAAAGCTTCTTCCGTGTCAGTCTTACACATCCCTGGGCGCATTTGATGAGCACCCACTTTGTTTTCAGTGTGCAATATGATGATACTCTGTTGAGCTTGTACAGATTCCTGCAGACTACTCTGTACGATATCGATATAGGGACAACAGAAGAAACTCTCAAGAGTCAAAGACTTATGAGCAAAGCTGTTAAACAAGCAGTAATTTGCTAAAGCAGCAAACATGTTCAGAT
>NW_022605609.1:251731-252129 GCF_008692095.1 Etheostoma spectabile | reverse complement strand
TGCTTCATCGTCTGATACAGCTTTACTTCTCTTCACCTCAAATTAATTCATGCAATTTATCAAATAAGATGTTTGCAATTTTCAAGTTATTCTGGATTTAGAGGACATATAATTAAGATACATGATCCTACTGACAACACATATGTACCTCATGAAACCCCTTCCAATTGTGACACACAATCCTTCTCAGTGCTTAAATGATGAAACACCCTCTACTTCATCGCAATGCCGAGATGTTGAAGCAGGAGGAGTGTCAACTCACAGCAGTGGGCCTCCATCATAGCCCACCTTTTGGGAAGCGGTATACCCAATACTGTAGTTCTTTCAACCTCACACACCGGGTAAATTGTGGAGTTGAATATCATGTTGGCCTTTTTGTTTGCACAAGCACTGATGAA
>NW_022605609.1:251620-251721 GCF_008692095.1 Etheostoma spectabile | reverse complement strand
TGCAAGCTTTCAGTAAATTAACCTCTTCAATTTTCACAATGGGACAGTTGTTTTTGTTTTGGTTGAACATGAAACTTGTTTCCATGACCATTTTCATGCTT
>NW_022605609.1:231613-251610 GCF_008692095.1 Etheostoma spectabile | reverse complement strand
AATAAGTGAAAACATCCCTAGGAAGATTTTGGTTCTAGAAAGGGATAGAATAAAGCATTTCAAATCATTTGATGCCCAAATGTCCTATTGGCATGATTCACATTTGTATGTTGTTTTAGAAAGTTGTATTGTTTAAGTGAATGTTCGCTGAAAAAATATTTACACTGTCAGTAAAAGCACTTCTAGTAAAAATATAAATTGTTACACAAGTATTCTTGTAGCATGGATTGTTAAACACTGTATGGATTTGTCAATACAAATAAATATTTGTATTAATGTAATAATGTGGTGTATTGTTTTTTGTTATGTAGTTTTTTCACCTAAAACCTTTTTATTTTATATTAACTCTATAAGTGTTAAATAAAACATACTTTAAGTGTTGTTTTTTAACACTATTAAGGAGTTCACATCAAAAATGACTCAAGGTTAGAGTTTCATTTTACTCTACATGGGATTAGTGTTTAACTCCGACAATAGTTCAGTTTTAACTCATGAAAAGGGTTAAAAGGTCAACTCCTACAAAATAGTTACTTTAACTCCGCGCTAGAGTTTAATTGATGGTCTAAAATTTACTGTGTACAACAGAAATGCTGAACTGGGAACAGAGAAATGATTGTTGTCTCTCGTCCACTTCTAGAAGTTTGTCTCTGAGCTGAGTAACGGAGGAGAGTCCTGGATTGGTCTACGGTATGGATGGGGACCAGGAGGAGGATGGGGATGGGTGGACGGATCACCACTGAGAGAAACGTGAGACAAATTAAAGGTTTTTGGTTTTCATCTTAATTCCATCAAACGTTTATTGGAAGATGCTGATTGGATTTCCCCAAGAGAGAGAGAGAGAGACAAACACACACACACACACACACACACACAGAGACAGAGACAGACACACACACACACACACACACACGCAGAGTCAGAGACAGACACACACACACACACACACACAAACACACACACACACAGAGAGAGAGGTTTCATCCTTTCATTAGCAGCTGTTACAGGTTACATTGATTAACCAAGCTTAATCTTAAACGAGTTATTGAAATAATGTGATTATTAACAGATAATATAAATGTTTAAAGTTAAATGAAACAGTTTATTTCAAATGAACAACAATCAGCAGTTTCAGCTGTTTGATAAAATAACATTTTATTTGTCTGACAGGTTCTGGGGAGAAGGACTGCCTCGCGATGGTTACTATGCAACATGCTGCAATCAACAAGGGAAATGGACACAGAGTTATTTTGGAACTAAGACCGGGATCTGTGAGAAAAAGATGATCTGAACTCTTTGATGAAGGGGGGGGGGGGGGGGGGGGGTAGTGTTGGGATCAGCTTTGTTAAATCAGACCAATTCTCTAACATGGCTCCAGTGTTGTATTCGTGTGCTAAGTAACTGGATGTCAGAGATCTTGTTCCTCTCCCTTCATAGAGCCCAATCTGGTTAGAAGTCATGTGTCTGAATCTGTAGTCCTACAGGATATTACAAAAAAAGATAAGAACTACATGGATTAGCAGCTGGTCTCTACCTGGTTTATGTAGTTGATATTAACGTTTGGAGTCAGTGAGTTAGAACCCCCCCTCCATCTCCCTCCAGACCCGTCCCCACAACCAATTAAAATCATCATATATTATATTATTATTATATTATTTTAACGCTGCGCTGTAACCTTAACTAACTATTGTATTGTATCTTTTGTTATTTGAGCCTGTTTTCTTCCATGAAAGTCTTTATTGCTCTTAATGTTTGATGTGAAGCTTTTTTGAATGTCTTGTTGCTGAAATGTCTTCTAGAAATATAAGTTGCCTTGCCCTCCAACCTGCAGCCTGTCAGTCTGTTGCAGGGCAGAGGGGACGTGTCTCACAGGAAGGGACGTTAAACTGAAGCTGCAGAGGTGACGTAGTTTGCTCCGTCTGCACGCGCAGCTCTGTGTCAAGTCATTATTTTAGAGCTCATTTAAAAAACCGACCTAGGCTGAACAACGTGTGGACTAAAGTTATATTATGTCATAAAAACACAGAAGACAACACAACCACACTTCTATACAAATTCCCTAAACTAATCTCACCCAAAAATAAAAACTGTTTTAAGACGAGATCTAAAAGACTCATCGGCACGTAGAGAGAGGACCTGTATGAACGGGACGTTGTTCCAGAGTCTCAGGACCACCAGGGAAGGCCCGACCCCTTTGTTTTCCTCGACTGTGGATAGCTGTGTGTGTCGGAGCGAGCCTCGCTTCCGTCAAACACCCAGACGAAGATGGAGAGATGGCGTTGTTAAGCGCTTAAAGGGTGTGATTACAGGTCACCCATACTCATGGTTCTGATCGTGACACGAGATGCAGTCTTTCCTGAACAGAGGAGGCTGAGAGCCAAAGGCATCAACGTGCTATTGAATGGAATAGAAGAAGAGAAGAAAAGGTCAAAAACGGCAGAAGTTTGGACAAATAGTGTGTAACGTAGTAAATGTTTCCGTTAACTATTATCTTCGCGGGAGACGACCAAAGTGCTTTCGTGGTGTGGGGTAAATAAAGCAGGAACTTGGTCCGTTTCTTTATGCCTTCCCTGGCGTTGAGAACAACTCAAGACTAATAACAAATATGCTTCAGTGTGGGTTTGGGGGTTGTGTTGGGTCATTTACCTTGTCTTTGGCCTCCTTGGTGTTTTGGTCTTTTTTCTCTTGGTCTTTGTGTGCGTGGTCTTGTCTTGGTTTCCCTGTGCTGTTTGTTCTACTTCTTTTTATTTCCTGATGGTGTTGGTTTCCTGTTCTTGTTTTGTCTGTCTAGCTCACTTGTTGTGGGTCTGATTGGGTCCAGCCCGCCTGATGTGATTCACCTGATGTCTACCTGTTCCCCATTACTTACATCTGGTACTTAACCTCTGTGTTTCCCTTGTCTGTGCCAGATGCGGTTGTCCCTGCCGAATTGAAGTCCTGTCGTCTGCCTGCCTGTTTACTCAGTCTTCGTGAGCTTGTGTCGCATCTCCCTGGTGAGTACTCCTGTGTTCCTTGTGGTTTCTTTGTTTTTGTTTGGCTTCTCCGGACCGGTTTTTTGATTTTTATTTATTTTATTATTTTTATTTTTTGTTCAGTGTGGGATTTCTTCGTTTTTTTTATTCTGGATGCAGCCCACTGTTGCTCCCTGGTTGCATTAATTTTCCTGTTAATAAACATCCAGTTGAACCCCGCCCTACTGCCTGGCCGTATCATCTCGCATTTGGTGTCCAATCCATCACCCAAACCTCGATCTCATTGTATCCCTCCGCCACACCACCCCAGACAGGGCAGGCCTACAACATGTTAGATAGTTCCCTGTTATAAAAGGAACAGAATACATGATGAAAGCTACAAATGATGGAAATGAACTAATTTCGTAACCCTCAAATGGTGCATTTGTAATAACGTACGGATAACAAAATAACATATCTTACATCTTCCTTTATTTAGTTGAAATGTCCCCATTTCAACAAAACTCATCTTACATTAGTCTGGACGCTCACTCAAAATCCTGGACGTTTTTGTCACTATTTTGGACCTGTTCCTTCCTTCCTTGATTCCTTCAAGGTTCAAGTCTTTCTTTCTTCTTTCTACTGTTTCTTTTAAAAGTCTGTCACTTTTAGTTTTGTTGTTTTCTAAGTTTTTGAAACTATTTCCCACCTATTCTTGCCTTACTTCCTTCTTTCTACCGACTTTTTCCAAGTGTTTACGTTTTCTTTTAAAGTTTCTGTTTTCTCATCAGAATTTACATGTTTTCAGGGACATGGCTGCTGTCTGATCATTCTATCGCTGGTCAGGGGGTACTTGGCTTAAAAACACTTCAAATGGGGAACATTATTGAAAACGGTTTGAGAACTGCTGCTCAAAGGTACCGCAACATGAATCGGTACCCAACCCTACTCTAAACCAAACCACAACTGTTAGCTTCACAGTGATGAGGATATTTCCTAAATCTTAACCAATCTCTCAGTTACACTCGTCATTCTTAGCATCTCATCTCGATTAAAGCTCGTTATGTTGCCACGTTACGACTATTCCATTCAATTCATGTTATTACCCCAATCACACAATCAAACAGTTTATCTCCCAGGTCTTTCCACAAAAGGGGGGGGGGGAGCAGGGGCTTGTCGCACGAAATAGGGATAAGAGGTATTAAGCCGGGAGTATTCAAGTTATCCTGGATGCATTTAGCTTGATTTGGTTGCACAAAACAGATGATGAAACCCAGCAGTAACCATGGAGATTTATGCTTGGCGGGCAGCATGGTCCAGAGCAGGCTAACAGCAGGGCTAACAGCCGGCTAAGCTAATCCTGGAGTCTAATGTGTTAAATCAAGCTGCCATCTGATATAAATAAACGTGTTTAACAGTTATTCGTGTCTCGGCATGTGTTCTGCTTTCTTTATTAACATGTATTTACTTGTAAAACTATGTTTTACGCGAGTTGATTTTAAAACCCTACTAAAGCTGTTTAGCTGTTAGAAATAGTTGCACTGCCACCAGAGCGAGGGGACTTGGGGGGTTTTGCTGCTTGCTACTGCCTATGTTGCATATTTTTGCTGATAATCTTGCTTTCCTCTGAGAGAAACTATGAGCAGCGGCTCTCTTGGACTACTAAAATCACTTAGACTTACATTTTGTGGAGACACAGTAGGCTATTGCAATATGTAAACATTTTGCGCGTGAGTGTGGCCCTACACAGCTCAAGCCTGTCCTACAGTGATGTAGCTAAAGATAATTAGCAGCAAGATGCCTCATTCTATGTGTGGAAGATTACTACAAACTCCTTCCGAAGATTGCCACTTCCGGAAAACCAGGTTCACCTACTAGAAGTGAATGTGGAAGTTAACGGAGCGTATGGAAATGACACCACTTTACAATGGACTCAACAATGGACAGAAGCATGCTAACACACGGCAATTAGCACTCACAAAGCTACAAAGAAACAGGAGGGCTGATAGAACGGTAACAAATCAAACAATGGCAGTCCTCCCTGTAACTTTTGTGGCGAAACATAAGACTAAATCATTCTCCGGGGAAATGGGAGGACGACTACCGGGACAGGGCACGCGCCTGAGATTTGTGGATATGAACGGCTGGGCATGCACTATCATAGGGCAGAGCGCCTCTCAAACCCTTGTAACTAGTAGGACACAGACGGGGACAGCATGCAAAAGGAAAAAAATAAGCAAAAAATGACCCCCAACAACCTGGTGTGCAACTGGATAAAGATTTTGCTACTCTGCTGCAAGATGCTGGACAGTAATCTCATGACGGGACTGCGTCTATAACCACCACAGCAGGTTACGGGACTGAGAGCAATTCAAAAAGTAAAAAAGCTAACAAGGGCCTCAAACCCTGATTTTGGGTGACTCTGCTGTAAGAGATTTTAAAAAACAGAAAAAACACCAAAAGACTCTGTTTTCCCAAAGACATGGTGTCTGACTTTACCACAGAAAATCCCAGCTATCTGACAGTACACCAACTGTGAAGAACATTATTCGCATATCGGGTCACATGATGTTGTAAAGCAACAGTCGGAATTGCAGGAAGAAACTGGACTTTAAGCGAACTGCTGGCACCGTCAGCTCTCTAAACGAAGATGTGTTATCAGTGGACCTTATACCGTCAGTCAGAAGAGGAGCTGAAGAGATTCAACCACTGTTGGCACTAAACCAATGGCTTTCAGCTGAATGTACCGTCCATTCTCTCTGCAGTTCTTTGACAATCTTAACATTTTCTGGGAGCGCAGACATCTTTTATACAGCCAGATAGGACTTCTCTAACAAGCCAGAGTAAAGCGGTTCACCTCTAAATCTGCTTTACTTTCTGCGCTAACATTTCTGCTCCCTCTGCCAGGACAGAGATAAGCCGGAATCAAAACAAAGGAAGACACAACAAAGGACGGACAGTGATCAGCACAGCCCCACCTTTGCAAGATTTGGACCATGGGAGACCAGAGAGCAGCGACGCGAACCTCCACTCCCCTCGCACCCGGCCAGCACCCCTCAAAACTTCCCAACCACGACCTTCTGAGGATTCATCGCTGTCTCTACTGATGTCTCCACACTCCCTTTCCCTTTCCCCCCATCCCATTATGGACCCCTTCCTACCCATGGCTCACCCCGGGCAAAATAAAACGCCAAGCGCCACTAACAGGGATGTCAGAAAACTCCTTCCCCCCAGAATGATAAGGACGTTGTCGTGCAAAATCTGGAAAGCACTATCTGATATGTGCCGGGCCGGCTGCAGGGACTAGTGATCCTAATGACTTTTTCAAGCACAAGCCCGGGCCCTGTGGATTCCCATTCTTCCTCCATTATGTGTGATAGGTACAGGAAAAGAATGGTGAATAAGCACGGAACTGCAAACATAGCAACGTTAGCATCATCTCGTCAGGCTAAAGCCTGTCCAAAAAATGAAAACACACTAACACTGCCTTAATAAACTGTCATCCTAGTTATCTACACGGGCTGGAAATAGCTACACTGTTCATCCTGGTTTCTACACTGGATGGAAATAGTCACCTGTTCATCCTGGTTATCCACCTGGCTGGACATAGCTCACTGTTTCATCCTGGTTATCCCACTGGTGGAAATAGCTCCAACTGTTCCTCTGGTTATCTCCACTGGCTGGACATGCTCCACCTAGTTCATCCTGGTTATATACACCTGTGACAAGATCACCTGTTCATCCTGGTTCTCTACACCTGGATGGACATAGCTCCAACTGTTCATCCTGGTTATCTACACCTGGCTGGACATAGCTCCACTGTTACCGGGCTCCCCGGCAAACGGTGTAACGGATTAAGCCGCGATGAGAAGGCACACTAAGTCAAGCTGCGCGTTTCACCTTATCCTGGATATCTTTATTCTAAGTTCGTGCAACAGGCCCAGGTTAATAGATCGGGACTCTGGGATGTATTTACAGAAACCCACCAGTTCACCAAAGCAAGCACTAGGACAACAGAGGGCAGGCAAAATTACTGTTAAGAGGCAGAAACATCGAGTAGAAACCATGGCCTCAGGGGGGTGATCTGCCTCGACCTGGTAGGGAGTGAGAGAAGAGAGACAGAGAGAGAGAACATGGAGAATTGGCAGAGGTGTGGAGCAGGAAAACATGGAGGCAGCAGGTTGACTCCAACCACAGATCCGAACCAGAACCACCTGCCGGAAGGGATAGGAGAGAGAAGGAGAGGGGTGCGAGAGAGCTAGAGGGCGAGAGAGAGCGAGGAGAGGAGAGGGGCGAGAGAGCGAGCACTCGGGAAAGGGAAGAAGTTGCGTTAGTAAAAACATGCATTAATGGGAAGAGGTTGCATACAGATGGAGATGAAGGGAGGAGGGAGAGCGTGCTCAGTGACCTCATGGTAAGTCCCCCAGTAGGTCTAGGTCAATAGCAGCGTAACTAGGGATGGTGAAGGACTCTCCTGATCGGCCCTGACTATAAGCTTTATCAAAGAGGAAAGTCTTAATCCTTCTCTTAAATGATCCAGTCAGTTCTCCAGAGCTACATGCTCATGAGAGTCAGGACTAAAACTTTGTGTTTTTCTGGGTTGAACGCAAAAATTGTTTCTTTTTCTACACTTTTTCAACATTTTTTGGACAAGTTTTTGCCACCTTTTCAAAATGTATTTTTTTCAGTCTTTCCAATTTTTGTCACTTTTTTAAATAGTTTTTTTTCACCTTTGCAATTTGTTTTATCCATGTCCATTTGTTTTTTTTCCAAACATTTTCCTTTGTTTCAACATTCTTTAATCATAGTTTCTGACTATAGAAAAAGACTTGTGGCACATCAACATTCTGTGTCTGGGGGTAACAGCTCGGACCAGAACCCTTCTTTGGCCTGGGACATGACTCTGCGGTCCTGGACTCCAGTCCAGGTTTTAAATCTAATTCTGTCTCTGGTGGACTACAAGGGAGTTGTCTAATCAGCGCTTGCTATCCCTCACTGTTACCACGCTCCTCCACCTTTACCACGCTCCTAACTGTTGCACCACTCTCCCTCACCTGTTCCAATCTCCATCACATGTGCCACTCTCCCATTGTTGCCTCTTACGGTTTTTGACCTGAGCCTTTTTTTAGGACTTGTGGTTGACTGGACCGGCCTGTACTGCTGCCTGTGGTTTAACTTAGAACCCTGGTACCAGAACTCTCCTGTGTTTTCCTTTTGGATATCTGAGAGCTCTGTTTGTACATGGCGTGTTTATTCTACTTTTTTATTAAGCGCTCTACAAGTGCTACGCCATGGCTGGCACTGTTCCTGTTCCTTCATTAAACACCAATAACTACCTCGCATCCTACTTTTACTCCTACAGAAGGCAAAGCTCCGATCTACCGGGCAATTTTCAGTTCCTACCCTACCCGATGGTAATGAAGGCTGGGTCATGACCGAAAGAAAAGAACGGAGATCCGGGTACAAGCGGTCGCGAAATGGGTTGTCCTCAGGAGGGTGGCTGGCGTCTCCTTAGAGATAGGTGTCGCGACAGCTCAGTATCCGCAGAGAGCCGTCAGGAGTGGAAGCCCGCTGCTCCTTTGCATCGAAAGGCGTCCAGTTGAAGTGGTTTGGGCATCTGTAAGGATGCCTCTGGGGGGTTCCCGGAGGTGTTTCCAGGCACGTCCATCTTGAGAGGGGCCTCAGGGGAAGTACCCAGGACTAGGTGGAGAGATTATGGCTCGTTTGGAGAGAGCCAGGCTCTTGCAGTAACGCGATCACCGCAAGCGTGCCGTATTCATGCGGTGTAGATTATTGTGTGCCAAGACGTGATTCCGTGACTTGCTCTGCCTAGATCATGGCAACGTGGGCAACGAAAGCTCCAGAGCAGGCGGAGACTGTGCCTTTTCACCGACTGCCAAGGCCGCGGGACCCAGGCGAACCAGAGCATATATTGCTTGGGAAACGCCGCTTCCTCACCTGATTTAAATATCGGATTGGTTGCGTTTATTGAATCGAGGATATTTAATGTATTCAACTGCTTTAAGCTTTTACGTCAAGACAATTCGTTAGCTAGGATCGTTAAACAGTCCGTTGTGGTATCATTGAAGTCAGACAACTCATAATCACTAATCCAGTCTGTTTAAGTTAAACAGCTTGCATTAGAGCACTTTGCAGCTACTCTCGTCATAATATTAAAACAACGGAAACGGGTTACCAAGCTGATACTGGGTCTGGATTAATTTTAGTAAAGTCGGAATCGCACCACAGTGTTGTGTTCATCACTTCCTGTCCATCCTGAAGGCGGCTTGAATCGGCTGGGAAACGTCCGGACTTTAACCGCAGCTTTCTGTCCCGACCCCACCGCTGCTGCCGCCTGCTCGGTCCACTTCACAGTCGGAGCGCAGTTCATCTCGAACGAGCCTAAAATCTCCAACCTGGCCTGGAACTGCACTCGGGATCCCCCAGTTGGAGTGTTGATGGGCTCGGAAAGGGAAGTTGGGGGTCCCCGGTGGAGTTGCTGCCCCGCGACCGATACCGGATAGGCAGATGAAATGGATGGAGGACATTAGGTGTTCAGTTAGTACATATTTGGTCTCTTATCTGAAACAGACGATAAAGCAGAGGATGCTCTAGGACCCTGTCAGTAGGACAGAGGCTTAGCGTAGTGTTTAGGGACTGGGCCCAACAGTAGAGGAAGTCTGTATTTCTGGATCATGGATTAACAGAAGGCATGTTCATAACTGGTCAGAAGCAAAAAATCATTTTTATTCATAAAATGTCAATGCAACTTAACTAAAGTTAAAATGTTTTAGTTTAGCGACAGAAAGAAACGTGAAGCAATAGTTCCTCTTTCCTGCCCACTGCTGGGTGAGTGTGTGTGTGTTGTGCTGTGTGTGTGTGTGGGTGTGTGTGGTGTGTGTGTGGGCTGAGTGTGGGGTTGTGGAAAACCTTAACTAAGATGTAAATAATTATATTATACATTATTTCAATTAACAACAATTGCACTTATAGTTTATAAAGGGTTTACATAAAAATCCAAAGATTGGACAGGCATTGCTAAAAACGGGTGTGTTGTTCTGCTGGGTATGTGTATGTCTGTGCGGTTGTGTGGGGTTTGCAGGTGTGTGTTTGTTTAGTGACTTTGTGGGGCCAAGATGGATCTCACAACTTTAAAGGCTGTTTAGGCTGATTAGTGGTTAGAAATAGGTTATGGAAGGTAAGGGTTAAGGGTCGGCATTTGTTGTGATGGTTGAGGTTAGGTAAGGGGACTAGGGTGAATTATGTCATGAGAGGTCCCCACAAACGATAGTGAGATAAATATTGTGTGTGTGTGTGTGTGTGTGTGTGTGTGTGTGGTGTGTGGTGTGTGTGTATTGTGTGTGTGTGTGTAGTGTGTGTGTGTGTGTGTGTGTGTGTGTGTGTGTGGTGTGTGTGTGTGTGTGGTATGAGCTGTTACTTCCTTAATGTTCTTTACTCTCCAGTTAGCAGCAGCAGCATCAGTAGCGTATACGCTACATTACTGAATGAATATCTGAAGTTTTCCAGCAGCTTAGTGACAGATCTACACAGCGCAGGGAGTAAAGTTTCTCAAGATGGCCGACGATATTATTTCAAAACCTGATATGTCAAAGAAGGTGAGATACAAGAGAAATGTGCAGGAAGACAGAGGAGCGTGGGAGGAAAGGGAGGTGGAAATATACGAGAGCACCGACGCCGTCAGAGACGATCACGCTGATAATCAGTCACACGGAGCAGGTAAGAGGGAAATTATGAATAATCAATATCATAAATACTGCTGCTGATCAGTGTGAACGTGGCTGTACCTCCTGTCACGTTGGACTGATGTTAAACTCTACGTTTCTCTCAGTTTAGTTTCTCAGCCTCGAAACCCGGAAATAAAGCTGCCGCCCGTCTAAGTGTGTCTCTGTAGATGTACACGTACAGTTAGTTTATCATGTTCTGCTAAAAGTACCAGAACTCTCTCTCTCGTTTTCTAGTGTTGGGACGTGGATTTATTAAGAAATGACGCCCAGTGTGTTTGGTTATTGAAGCGTTTAACTGACACGTGTCATTTCTGAGAAGGGCGGAAGCATCGTGTCCGTTAAAGACAAGAAACCACATTAGAGGAAGGAGGGCAGGACAGTGTGAAGTCTGCTGAATATAACTAGCATAATGAGAGAAGAGAGAGAGAGAGAGAGAGAGAGAGAGAGAGGAGAAAGAGAGAGACTAGAGAGAGAGAGAGGACAGTGTGAAGTCTGCTGAATATAACTAGCATAATGAGAGAGAGAGAGAGAGAGAGAGAGAGAGAGAGCGAGAGAGAGAGAGACTAGACAGAGAGGAAAGTTAATATAAGGCCGTTTTTATGTCTCATTACAACTCAATATTTCAGATGAGTTTATATGTATATTTTTTACAAGGTTGTATTAAGTGGTGTTTAAGGCTTTTCACATCGTTAGAGCACCAGACTCAACAGAATACGGGAAGACGTTGCGCATTGTTGGTCAGGTGCCTTTGTCGTGTTATTGACACTAAAAGTCTCCTTTAGCGTCATATAACACGCTTAGTCATCTCCTTAGCGTCATTATAACACGCTTAGATCATCTCCTTAGCTCATATAACCGCTTAGTCAATCTCCTTTAGCGTCATATAAAACGCTTGGGTGTCTCCTTTACGTACATAACACGCTTGGTGTCTGCTTTAGACGTATATAACATGCTTGTTGTCCCTTTAGCGCTATAACACACGCTGGGTCCCTTATTCATAACACACGCTTGGTTGTCCTTAGCGTCATATAATCACGCTTGTTGTTCCTTTGCGTATAACACGCTTGGTTTTCCTTTAGCGTCATATAACATGCTTGGTTGTCTCCTTAGCTCATATAACTGCTTGGTTGTCTCCTTTAGCACACATAGACACGCTTGGTTGTCTCCCTTTAGCTTCATTAACACGCTTGTTGTCTCTTTCAGCGTGTACCACCCTATTGGTCGTCGCCTTAGCGTGCATTAACGCGCCAACATGTGCACGCATCCCTGATCATGACGTGAATTGTTCTTTTGCAGCAACATTCTCAATGACAGCCTTAAAATCCTGGCGGGTATGTTATAGGAACTCTGATAACAAGACTCTGTGATTCCCTGTAATGACCTGCTCTCTGTGTGCTTTGCACTTGAGGACCAGAGACTGAAGACTCCTCCAGCCGTCCAAGGAAGACTTTCAGGGCTAGCAGAGTCTGTCTGCAGTGCTCTGCTTCTGTAGACTGGAATCATCCTCTTATCCGTATACTGTAAGATAAATACACTTAATAACTACTGACCACAGATACTGAACCATACACCACGGAGAACTTAATCAGCTTCAGTATAGTATTTTTTAGTCGCTGTAGAAATTATTCCTTCTGTCAATATCACCTGTTAAGAGATCCCTTCCAACTCGATCCCAATGTAAGACATAGGGGGTCTTCATTCTGTGTTAACATTCACTCTAAACTTATCACACAACCATTGACTAGCAGGACGGGTTCCTTTATACCACTGCAAGGAACCCTGTCAGTGGAGACATGAGAGAGACACTTGGACTAAAGACAATTCAGTTGGGAAAGTCAGTCACTCTATTAAAGTTTTCATTTTCATTTCAGGCATTTCTGATAACCGAATAGACCACTGACAACAACAACAGCAAGCTCCAGATCAGCTATGACACACTGAGTGTAAATCACACTCAGTTACAGGATGAAGTAAAGCAGCTGAAGGACAGAACTGAAGGTAAAAGGTTAAAAACCAGTGAACTCCTGTATTATACACATTTACATGATAGATTGGTGTTGTTGGTCTGATTCTTATCTTTTTGTGGTTTATAACAGATATTTATTTAGTTTATTTGCTCTTTCATTGTTTCAAATACTCATTTTACATTATTATTTACCTTTCTCTATGAAACTGTTTTTTGGTCCTAAATGAGACTCACCTTATCTTATATTTCAGTCACTTTGCTGCAGACCAGATCGACCAACTGAGCACAACTCACACTCAGTTACAGATGAGTAAATCAGCTGAAGGACAGAACTGAGGTAAAAAGTTTAAAAACCATACTCCTGTATTATAACATTACTATCATAGACGTTGAGTAGTGAACTTATCGTTGATTATAATGTTTGACGCTGTTCATGCTGGAGTGCTACCAACCCCCAAATGCGTAATAAGACGATTCAAACAAGGCTATCACATCGATCCTCTCCTCCTCTGTCCCAGTAGCTCTAGAATATACTTCCCCTTCTGAGGATCTCGCCCACGGCTTCAAACCACCGTCTGCATAGTGAGCCAATTTTTTAAATGAGCATTCAGAGCAGACTGGCTTTTACAGGGGGGTTCTTAAAGAGACAGCACTAAACAGAGGTCTGGTTCTGGTTCCCACTTGATGCTTCAGTTAAGAAGTCGCAGTGATCTCTATTTACATTTAACCACCATCAAATTACGCAGGTTAAAGGACAGACACACCAAAAAGACATCCCAGTGTGAAATATGAGTGATATTTCATTATGCACAAGGATAATAACTTAACTGCAGTTTTAGTTTAAATAAATGATTTGGGTGGTGTTGGTCGGTTCTTATCTTGTGTTGTTGTTGGTATAACGGATATTTTATTAGTCTATTTGCTTTCATAGGTTAAATTCTCATTTTACATTATTGTTTACCTTATTATGTAACTGTTATTTCTGTCCTAAATAACGATCACCTATCTATATTTCAGTCACTTTGCTGCAGAACAGATACGACAACTGAGCAAAAACTACACCAGTTACAGGATGAAGTCAAACAGCTGAAGACAGAACTGAAGGAAAAAGTTAAAAAACAGTAAACTCCTTTTATACACATTAAACATAGACCTGATTGTGTAGTTACGTATTATAACTGTTTCAACTCCAAGTCTTATCACTTTGACACTGAATGATGTGAAATCTGTCTTTAAAAGTTCTTAAAGTCTGTCCTGATGGATGGACGAGATCTGGACGCAGTTGTTACTTTAAATCTAAAGAGAAGAAGGATTGGTTTGACAGCAGAGCTGACTGTCAGCAGAGAGGAGCAGATCTGGTCGTCATTGACAACGAAGAGGAACAGGTGAGTGTGTTTGTTTCTGAGTGAGTGATCTCAGAGAAAAAGACATTTAATGGAAATATGTAAATATGAAGAGAAAGTAAAATGTTAGTGTTAATGTTGCTGTGTTGATCTCTAACGGTGAACTTCCTCATGTTCTCTGTTTCTCTGCTGATTCTAAATGTCTTTCTTCTCTTTCCTCCGTTACTAATGTGTGGTTCCTGTCCTGCTGTTGGGTCCAGTCCTCAGTGTGGGGGGGACCGAGGATCCCTCTTGTGTTTGTTGGGGCTGATGAAGTCACAAGATGACTTTACTACAACAGAAATGCTGAACTGGGAACAGAGAAATGATGTGTCTCGTCCACTTCTAGAGTGTGTCTCTGAGCTGAGTAACGGAGCGAGTCCTGGATTGGTCGTACGGATGGTAGGGACCAAGGAGAGGAAGATGGAATGGGTGGCGGATCCGCTGACAGAAACGTGAGACATTTTAAAGGTTTTGGTTTCATCCAATTCCATCAAATGTTTATTGAAATGCTGATTGGATTTCCCCAGAGAGAGAGGAGAGCCACAATAAACAAGAAAACACAACACACAGAGAGAGAACACACACACACACACACCAAGAAAGAGACACACACACACACACACACACACACACACACACACCACAAACACACACACAACACAGAGCAGAGAGACACACACACACACACACCACAACAACAGAAGACCACACACAGACACACAGAGAGAACAACCACAAAACACACAGAGGTTCATCTTCATAGAGCTGGTTACATTGATTTCAAAACTTAATCTTAAACGAGTTATTGAAATAATGTGTTATTAACAGATAATATAAATATTTAAAGTAATTACAGTTTATTTCAAATGAACAACAATCAGCAGTTTCAGCTGTTTGATAAAAGAACATTTTATTTGTCTGACAGGTTCTGGGGACCAGGACTACCTCAGTCTGGCCATGGTTACTATGCTGCATGCTGGCATCAACAAGGAAAATGGAACAGAGTAAAGATATTCTGATAACAAGACCTGGATCTGTGAGAAAAAGATGATCTGAACTCTTGAGACGGGGGGGGGGGGGGGGGGGGGGGTGTAGTGTTGGGATCAGCTTTGTTAAATCAGACCAATTCTCTAACATGGCTCAGCTGTTATTCTGTGTTGCTAAGTAACCTGGATTCCAGAGATCTTGTTCCTCTCCTTCATAGAGCCCAATCTGGTTAGAAGTCATGTGTCCTGACTCTAGTCCTACAGGATTATTACATAAAAGATAAGAACTACAGGATCAGAGCTGGGTCTACCTTGGTTATGTAGTTGATTATAACGTTTGGAGTCAGTTAGTTAAAGTTGTTCCTTAGAAATACCCCCCCCCCCACTCCATCTCCCTCCCCAGACCCATCCCCAACAATTCAATAATATTATATTATTATTTTAACGCTGCGCTGTAACCTAACTAACTATTGTGTTTGATCTTTTTGTTATTGAGCCTGTTTCCTTCATGAAAGTCTTAATTGCTCTTTAATGTTTGATGTGAAGCTTTTGAATTGTCTTGTTGCTGAAATGTTCTAGAAATAAAGTTGCCTGCCCCTCAACTGCAGCCTGTCAGTCTGTCTGCAGGGATAGGGAGTCTGTCTACAGGAAGTGGGACGTTAAACTGAAGCTGCAGAGGTGACGTAGTTTGCTCGTCCAGCAGCTCTGTGTCAAGTCATTTTATTTCTAGAGCTCATTTAAAACCGACCTAGGTGAAACAACGTGCTGGACTAAAGTTATATATGTGCTAAAAACACGGAAGAAAACAACAACTTCTATACAAATGTCCCTAAACTAAATCCTACGCCGAAGAATAAAAACCCGTTTTAAGACGAGACTTAAAGATCTTGGCCTCACCGGTCCTGACACTGGGGCAGATAGGTGAGAAGATAACTTGTCGTGCTGCATGTGGTCTACCTCCACAACCGATCCACTTCCAGGTTTGATCCGGAGCCTGGCTCTGACCCACCAACCTGATGATCGGCTGGAGACGTCATTCATCGTTAACCGCGCTATACGGCAGATTGTCTGCTCATGGTTATATTGCAGTAAACGCTGTCTGTGTGGAGTTTTGAGAAGTGTAATCACATTTCCGTGACTCGTGACCAAAATTATAATCGTTAACAAAAATGAAAGAAATTACAAAAAGAAGGTGGCAAAAACATTGTTTTTAACTGAAATTAAAATAAAAACAAGTCATTACAAAAAACAATACCTTGCAAAATTATTTAACAAAACTGCATTTTCAAGTATATATGTGTATATATATGTATATATATACATATATATATATATATATATATATATATATATATATACGTATAGATGTATGTATATGTATGTGCATATATATATGTGTATATGTGTGTGTATATAACAATATACAACAATACATTTACATTAAAATTATAATCTTATGTTTTGGTCTATTCCTTTCTGTGTTGGTCAAATATTGTTTTCTTCAATCTATTTTTGAACTGAATTATATTATTTCTCTATTTGATGTCATTGTTCAGTCCATAAACGCAACATTAGCGTTAACCGCACTATGGTGCTGTGGTCTATTTGCTTGTGTTTTCTTATTGTTGCATGTTGTGGTTTATTTGTGTGTGTTTTCTTCATATTGTTTGTTGTGGCTGTGTGCTCTGTGTGTGACTGTGTCTGTGCGTCTGTGCCTCTGTTTGTGCGTGGGTATGTGTCTGTGCATGTGTGTGTGTATTTGTTGGTGTGTGTTTCTGTTGGTATGTGTATGCATATGTGTGTCTGTTGTTTGTGTCTGTGTATCTGTGCTTGTGTGTGTTTGTCGGTATGTGTGTGTCTGGTTGTGTGTCTGTGTCTCTCTGTGTCTGTGTCTCTCTGTGACTGTGTCTGTTGGTGTGTGTGTGTGTGTGTGTGTGTGTGTGTGATTGTCTGTGCGTGGGCGTTTTTCTATCCTCTTGGGATCCATGACCTGACATATCACCCACCTCTGCTGATATGCCTGCAATTCTCTTGATAAAAAGCGTATCTGTGTGTACGTGTGTCTGTCAGTGTGTGTGTGTGTGTGTTTGTGTGTGTGTGCCTGTATTTGCATGTGTCTGTTTATGTGTCTATCGGGGTGTGTGTGTCTGTCGGAGTGTGTGTGACTGTCTGTGTTCCAGTCCAAATCCAAAATATAAAACAAATGGCATTGAATCTTAAAAAAATGATGTCATGTAATGTAATTTGGTGTTTTAACCTTTGTGTTGTCTTCGACTTTGTGTTTTAATGGGTCGAAATTTCAACATTTTGTTCTTTCTCTACTTTCTTTCCTAAGAATTCTTTCTTTCCCTTTTTCTTCCATCCATCCTTTCCTCTACTTTCTATCCTTCCCTCCTTAACTTCAAACCTCTTTTCCCAATAAGTACTTCATTTCTTCTTTCCTTCCCTCTTTACATACTAACTATTAAAATATTCTAAAATTCCAAACTCCATCTTCTCCACTCAGATCAAAAAAGACGAGGTGGCAAGACTTTTGTCACACCATGCTCAGCTGGCATTTAGCTGCAAAGTTTGCTGCGAGTCCTTCAGGAGGATCAGTCACCTGACAATGCACGCTTTGATGCACCTGAGAGACTGCGCCTATGCAGGAAGCACCTGGAGCACACGGAGAGCCTGGAGCTCTACCTGCGCGTCCACCCGGACATGGCGTTCTGCTGCAAAAACGTCCCCTCACTATCTGCTAGCTGCCTGTCCCCTGAACACACAATGTAAAAAAAACGTGGCCTCTGTAGACAACCCAGGGTCTACAAACGGCAAAAAAATAAACCTGCCCCATGAAGCATACACAAGAAGAGTTCTAGCCAAAAGTGTGGTTAGCGCGCGGAATCACAGAAGGGAGGGGGAGGGGATGGGATGAGGAGGAGGGAGGGGCTAGCTAGTCTTGTTTTGTTTGAAAATACTTCTGTCAAAAAGAAGTGCCGTCATCACCAATCACCAATTATATTTATATAGCGCTAAATCACAACAACAGTTATCTTGTTGCACTTTTCATAAAACAGCAGGTCTAGACCATACACTAGTACAACAATTTCCACCAAGAGAAAGCACTAGGCGACAGAAGCAAGGAAAAACTTCCTTTTAAAAGACAGAAACTTCAAGCAGAACCATGGCTCAAGGTGGACGGTCATCTTCCATCGACCGATTGGGGGTGAGAGAAAGAGAGAGGCAGACAGACAGACAGACAGAGAAGAGACATGGAGAATTGTAGCAGAGGGTGTCGAGCAGGAACATGGAGGCAGCACTCATCATTTCTAGAGTCTAATTTCTGGATTAATCCACTTTGCCACATCCTGTTTATGAGTCTCTGTTAGCCACGTCACTAATCTGATTCTGTCAGTTCTCCAGAGCTACATGCAGATGAGAGTCAGGACTACTCCGTCCGATGGTGGTTTTAATCCCTGAAGCTGAACTGACCAAAAGAGCCCACAAGAAATAACTGTGGTTTCATCCACGCAACACTTCACAGCTAACTTCCATTAGCACACACACACACACATGCATAAACTATTACCAGAGATGGGAAGTAACAAATCTTTGATACTGTACTCGTAGTAGATATTCAAATATTTTCACTTTACTATTAATTTTTTGGTTACTTTTTACTTCTACTCCTAACATTTTAACATGATATCGGTACTTTCTACTCCTTACATTTTACAAAATTACTATTTACTTTAATTTTGTACAAAAGTTCTCTGGCAGGTGATTGTGAGTGAATGTCGGAAAATAGCGTGGGCATGCGCCTCACACCGCGTGCGGCGCTCACGCACACAGAGAAAAAAGTGAGAGAAAGAACAGACTAGCTGTGTGGAGGATATCGTTAAGACTGTGTGCTCCTTGAGAACTGTAGTCGAATAACTTACAATATGTTGTCATTCATTTCATTGGTCCATAGTTCTGGCAAGTTAAAGTTAGCTAGTGATGTTGTTTGTGTCTTCACCTGTTTCCTAGGTTACTCTCTGGCTGTTGATTCGATTATAGGGCATTGTTGCAACGCCCTTGCTCACGTTTGTGTTTTAGGTGCATTATTTACTGCACAGTAGTTACAATGCATTAAGAATATGTTTATTAATAATGGGTTTCTAATAATGATTCCTATGCATTGTGTTGTAGACTTTACAATGTTATTTATGTTCTTTCAGAACCACACACACACACACACACCACAACACACGCCATAGAAGCCCCCCCCCCATTTTTACTGTTCTTGATTGTATATCAACAGAGAGAAGTTTGTCCTCCGTTGGTGTGTTAAAGACACTCCTAGGGCCAAGTTGGAAACTAGAATCAGATCTAAATCCAGTCCTAATCTTGTAATCACTAACAAGTTTCAAATAATTTCACTGGAGGTCCCGTTATTTTTTGCATCATCGATACCAAACTGAATCTAAGTGGACAGGAATATACAAACTTCTCACAGAATCAAAACTGAATTCATATCTTGCTGCTCGGTTGAACTTATTAACCTGGAGTCCTAGTCTCTATCACATAAACCGACTATATGTTTTATATATGTTTTATTTGTTTTATATATGTTTTAGGCCTATTGGCAGACAGCCATTTTAAATGTAGGCAATGGCATATAAGAGCCTTTTCTCCATGTCCACTGAAGTTTCTCAGCGTCTCTTTAGTAACATCTGTCTGGTCCAGGTAGCGTTTTCATTTGCCAGGCTACTTTTACTTTTATACTTTAAGTAAATTTCCAAGCCTGTACTTTGTTAATTTTACTTGAGTAAGCAGTTAAATCAGTACTTCTACTTCTTCTCTAGTATTTTTCGACACAAGTATCAGTACTTCTATTTGAATACGGGAAGTGAGTACTTTTGCCATCTCTGACTATTACACATGGAAGACTTGCAACATTGATCACTCATTCCTTCATCTTCTTCCTGTGCTCCTCTCCTCTG
>NW_022605609.1:231196-231322 GCF_008692095.1 Etheostoma spectabile | reverse complement strand
CTTTGAGCAGTTGTTAAGACTGGAAAAGCGCTAGATAAATACAGCACATTTACATTTACATGTAGCAGAGCTTATTAGGGGTCCAAGGAGGATGCGTGCACCGCAGTAATTGCAAGGCGATACGCG
>NW_022605609.1:231072-231186 GCF_008692095.1 Etheostoma spectabile | reverse complement strand
CAGGGCTGTGGAACCCTATTGTTTTCGCTAGAATTTTCCATTATCCATTATTCCATTATTATTCTTCACCACATAAAAGTGGTGCTGCAGCCTAAACCGTACATGGTGGCGACG
>NW_022605609.1:230955-231062 GCF_008692095.1 Etheostoma spectabile | reverse complement strand
ATTTTCAGGACTGGTCCAAAAGTCCGCAAAGACCTCAGCCAAAAAATGTACCCACTTCTACCACTAGGTGGTGCTATAGCAGAGAAAAACACGTTTGGCCCTATAAC
>NW_022605609.1:230778-230919 GCF_008692095.1 Etheostoma spectabile | reverse complement strand
TCCACGCGTTCCCTGGATCCTACTGAATCTCGGGATATAGGCCACGCCCATTTCCGCCAAGACTTTTATGCGTGAAAAATCGCAATTTATCAAAAAACAACTTTTTCGAACTCCTCCAAGACCGTGCAATGGATCTGCACG
>NW_022605609.1:230701-230768 GCF_008692095.1 Etheostoma spectabile | reverse complement strand
GCACATAGCATCTCCAGACCAACCTGACACAAAGTTATATAAAGATTTTTTATAGAATAAAAATTGC
>NW_022605609.1:230572-230691 GCF_008692095.1 Etheostoma spectabile | reverse complement strand
GGCAAACAAATTTGTGTAGCTAGCTATGAAAACATTGTCTTTGCCATATCTTGGCCAAAATAGATGCTATCAAAGCCAAACTTTACAAGATCACTTGCTATGACCCCCTGAGGCTCTGT
>NW_022605609.1:227756-230562 GCF_008692095.1 Etheostoma spectabile | reverse complement strand
AATTTGACGAACATTGGCCGCTAGGGGGCGCTAAAAATACAAACAATGTGTATTTCTCATGAGCCGCTCGTCCGAATTTTACAAAATTTGACGGATGCCATCTAGGCCCACTCCCGAGGCGGTCCTCGCAGTGGGGCAGTGATTGGCGCGCTCCCCGGGTCGCCGGGGACGACTGGCGCGGGGAGGCTTGGACCCCGTTGAAACTGCGTGCAGTTCTAGTTCTTTATTCCTTCCAGCTGAACTTCAGGTAAATATCACAGACCCTGGTGGTGTCTCAGTAAAGAAGATGGTCTGTCATGTGTGTTCTTTGTTTCACTCAAACAACCATGGTCTGTGATTTACCTGAAGTTCAGCTGGAAGGAAGTTTTTTATTAAAATTCACACCTAAACCTCCCTGTGAGGGGCCAAGTAGTCAAGGAAGAGGAGTCACAAGGGGAGTTCAAAGTAAGGGCTTTAATTTGCCAAAAGAAAATCATTACAACAAAAAGGTTTTTAGGCCCATAAAATAGGTCAAATTAATAGACGGTAACTAAAGCTCTGAATGTAAGACAAAAAAAAATCCAACATCCAACCATCCAAAAGTAACTTATGGTGCGCGCTCCCTAAGGTACTTCTGTACAATCAACTAAATAAAGTATGATGTATGTGAAATAAACCAAGTCTGCTGTAAGTTATTTGTAACTAAATAATTGTTTGCAACAAATGAATGTCTATGGAAAAAAAGCATATATATATTTTACACCTAAGGAAAGATGTAAGCTTATGAGGTACCGTTGTGTGGCATCATACTTCTCTAAATAAGTGTCCCGGTTGAACAACACTTCCTGTTCTGCGAGCTGATGATGTTGCTACACAGGTATGTTATTCCTCATGTTTACGTCTGAAGAAACAGCTTTACTTTAAGAACTTTCATAAGTTTAAACAACGGTTTCATAATTCCACTTCCAAAACAACTGAATGCTAATTGAGTCTATTTTAGAAAGCCTTTATTGTCATTATAAACACGTGCAATACCGGAACCACCTTTCCAGTGTCAAGAAACAATAACATGGAAGAAAATGCAAATATAATAAAGTAGTCGACAAAAGAAAAAGGTGTGTGGGGGGCATGGTGCACAGTCCCAGAGATGACTATATACCTGTCTAAATAGTAAGAACAAGAAAATATTGTTTGTATATCATTATGAAATAATATTACACAGTTATTAATGCACAGTTATGGGTGTATCTAAAGTATTTCATATTGCTGTTACAAATTTGAATCCAGAATTTCAGTGAGTTTTAAGTTAACGTGGGAACTTTTTGTTTAACAGTAACACAATACATATAGGATGGCATCTGTCTTAGGGTTGGTGCTGCAGGCCGACTTCCGTGTAAAGGCGTGACCAACTTAAAGACAGACAGTGAGACGGAGAAGACGCTCAGTTCAGTTTTTCAGTCGGATCAGATGTCCTGCAGACGCTGTCGCTGCTCCACGTTTGAGCCTGATGTGAGATATAACAGAAACTCCAGAGACCCGCGGAGAGGAAGAGAGAACAAGGTCCGGTGGAGATCTTATGAGGAAGAAGACACACGCTGATCCGGGCCACAAAAGCGCCGCGTAATCGAATGATGATGGTGGAAAGAGAGTTTCAGTCAAAAATCAGTTTACGTGTGGCCTTAGAGCATACATACTGATAATATTTCTCCAACCAAACTAAATAAATCCTGTTGTGGATGGGATAATATTATTCTCCAGATCAGCGACTCCACACCTCAAAACAAGCCTGCAAGCCAAAACCTAAGGCGTCTCACAAGCTGCTGCAGGACTAGCGGAGGGTTATCTTCTTGAATATTAAAATTGTGTCTGCACTCTTCAACGTCTGTGAGTATTTTATGTTTTAATACAAATGAAACTGTCTATCTAAAGGAGACATGTCATAAACACCCCTTTTTCCAGTCTTATCTACCATGTTTGGGCATCTGGAGGTTACCAACCCCCAACGGGGAAATACGCTATTCACAAGCTATTCACATCTGACTCCATCTTTCCTCGGTCCCATTCATTCCTCATTATTTATACTTCCCCTTTCTGAGGATCTCCGCCCACGGCTTCACAACCACCTATGCATAGTGGCGCCATATTTTTTAAATATCCATCAGAGCAGACTGGGCTTTACAGGAGGTGTCCTTAAATAGACAGGCACTAAAACAGGGGTTAGTTCTTGTCACGGCTTGATACTTCAGTTAATGGCTCATATTATGCCTTGTTTGGCCTTCCTTTATTTGTATTACATATCTTTTTTGAGACAGTTTTTATGTTTTAGTGAAAAAGGCCAAAATCCCAAAGTGGGAGTCATACTAATGACACCTCCTACAAGCTGTGGCTCATTTTTCCCACAAACAAAGACTTTGGTTTATGGTCCTTAACTTTTGTCTTTATTTGAAGCAGAATGATTGGTCTTGTTGGTCCTTTTTTAACTTTGTAACTGGTTTTCATATCATCTTTCAAACTTTGCTGCAGACCATATACGACAACTGAGCAACAACTACACTCACTACAGGATAAGTAAAGCAGCTGAGGAACGAACTGGAGGGTAAAAGTTAAAAACCATAACTCCGGTATTATACAGATTACATCATAGACCTTGATTTAGAGATGCACTGATGACCAGCTGATGCCCTAATTGCCATTGTCACATGCATTGGCCATGAACCCGCCCAACCTGCCGTCAGTCTGACATAGCTGATTTTATGGCAAATTCACTCGGGTGCCACCTGATTTACACATCACCCACATCAACACCGTGCTGGCCAGCGCATTACAT